>NC_142934.1:52078708-52106208 GCF_046866305.1 Octopus bimaculoides | reverse complement strand
GGCAAGTGTTTGCGACTAAGTGACATGTGATGACGATTCACTCCCGAACTGAAACAGGCTCCCAGGCTCTGTATCATGAATGGTTATATGGACCACTCCTAACGAAAGCCAGAGCTTCCTTCGAACACTACATAAAAAATATTACTAAAACATGTTATTTAGATATACTTTTATTGTAATTATTTACGCTATTTTACACTTGTTTATACTCATACATTCAAAGTACACAAAGTTTCTTTATATTCTGTCTGGTCGACACTAATTTTCAAATAACTGGAATCCATTGCTCTGCTCATAACGACGTATAGCTGGCCGTGTGTAAACATCGGAGTGAGTAATAATATACCTACACGATCTAAAGTCTGGCTCTATGCCTTATTTGCTGCGAATGCGCGAGCAGAGCTCTAAATTATACATCTACACGTAAAACATATATATGCGTTCGTGTGTGTGTGTGTGTTCGCGCGCGCGTGCGCGTATGTATATATATTTTATATTTAGATAAATAGATCTATATACGTATATTTGAATGTATAACAAACAATTTGCTTGCTTACTGAAATTATAAACAACAGGCAAAAAACGCTTGTTAGATTCAGTAGTCTGACGTATCATGGGCCGTGGAGAGACAATGATTTCGAAAGCCCGGATTTCTCAAATTTTCTGTATACTAATGAGTCGAGTGTGTTGCAAGCACACAATTGCCTGAAACAAGTTGTTCTCCAGCGATGAAGTACAAGGTCAACAAGCATATTCAGTTTCAAATCTAACATGAATAAGTCATCGAATATGTGTGTATGTATGCATGCGTGCGTGTGGATGTGTGCGTGTGCATGTGTGCACGCGCGTGTGTAAGCATGTGTATGTATATAAATATGCTTGTGTGCGTGCGCGCGCATGTGTTGTGTGTGCGTGTAGCAGGAATATCTTGAATAACAGATTTGTTTAATCCCTCATTTTACAAAACTTCCGAGGATGCGAAAGCACGTACCTCTCCTCGGATATACATTTACATATTTACATGTATTTATAAGTGTATATGTGTATGTATATGTATATATCTATATCTATATCTATCTATCTATCTATCTATCGATATATATATATATATATATATATATATATATATATATATATATATATATATATATATATATATATATATTCATATATGTATGTATGTATATATAATTTATATTTATGTGTATATATATATATATATATATATATATATATATATATATATATATATATACATGCATACATGCATACACAGTCATATATAAATACATACATACTTACATACATGCATGCATACATACATACACACACATGCATACATACATACATACATACATGCATGCATACATACATACATATATACATACATACATATACATGTCTTTTATAAGGCTTTCTCCATAGCGTGGTCTTTTCTGATTTTGGCCTCTCTTTTTTCTAACTCCAATTATTATTTTGTCTCTTAATTTAATCTTTCAAGTTAAAGGATTCGTTATCCGTTTTAGTGATTATTTTAAAATGGGAAACTTTTTATCGAGTTGACAAAGAGAAATTTGATTCACATATTCTACCATTTTCTAAATCTTATCAGCTATGTTTTTTTTTTTCATGATATTGCGCATCAAAATCTACGAATATAGCTATTTTACCTAGCTCCGCCATGATAATCATTGTTGGTCTCTATCATTTAATAAAATCGTTTTGATTTAAGAAGTCTTATAAAATTAACCATTTGTAGTTTTCAAGATAATTGCAAGTTGGCTAATGTAGATAGCAATTTTTAGTCAATTGGAAACCATATTTTTCTTCTGAATGTCCAGCAAAATTTTTCTTTTCATTCAACTGAGCGTTCACCACTTATCACATCTTTCTCTCACTCTCTTATCCTCTGATTATCACTATGTTCGCGTCAGGTTCGACAATTTTATATATTTCTAATAAAAACAAGCTGCTCCTAGATATGCACAAACCCCACATACATACATATACACACGTTCATACACACACAGAATCACATACACAATAAACAAATATTAACACACACACACACACACACACACACACACACACGCGCACACACACACACACACACACACACATACACACACACACACACACACACACACATATATATATATATATATATATATATATATATATATATATATAGACGGTTTAGATATAGATTCAAGGCTTGAATATGGTACTTATGCGTAGGCACCCGAATATCGCATCCCAAAAGGATAGGTGATTAAAATAAAAAAATAAGCAATACGCATTTCAAAGGTTATTGCAGTACGCACGTTTCATGCTACTTCAATGTATTTAAGTAATGCGAGCATTACCTTAAATGCAATATGAAGAGCAATCTTCAGCTGCACGAAAAATGCAGAAAAATTACTGTAGAAAAGACATATTATAAATGTGGCAACATTTCAAATCCAAGTGGGAGAGAGAATACATAAAAATCCAGATGTGAGGAAGACTTCATAAGTCCATCTTGACATAGCCGAGTCTATCAGGCTAGTAATTGATTCTAGACAAAAGTTTTAACTGACTCAGATTTTATTGTTTCTTATCTAGTGGTGATAGCAAAGGGACAATTACTTCTAAAGAGAGGGAAGGTGTAAGCAGTATGCATGGACAAGGCTATAAAATGTATTAGAATCTAAAGGTTTCACTGGTCATAGTAGTATCAGGTCATTTTACTACTATCAAACTGTTGAGGAATTAATGTTGAGGAATTACAGCCCTAGGTATATGGTTCAAATAGGTTTTTTACTTTTAGTCTGAATAGAGTAACAGTATAGCGGTACAGATAACAAACATATTCTAACCAATGTTTTCACAATAAGAGGTATGTTAATAAGATAAATAAAATGAGATGTAATTATTTTCACAAAAATCATGAAATAATGTCAATATTGAATTCAGGGGCTCTGGATAGGGTGTAAAGTTTTAAGGATATTAAGTATATAGTGATCATGAAAACTATTATGAATTATCTTAAAAAAATTATTAGCTGAAGGTAAGATAATGATACTATTTAGGAGACACATAGGTAATCTTTATTTATATAATGTGAATAAAAAATAAAAATTATTATCGGATTTATATTAGTTTATAATAATGTGCTTACTAATGTTTAAGGGACTGAAAAAAGAAAGGATGTTAGGAAATAACAAGGATAATCAATACAGGAATCTGATGATTGATTTAAGTAGATTAGATGTTAAGGTGAGAGATCAGGAATATATGTTATAAAGATTCAATTACCAATATAATTATGTGCTAATTGATAGTCCTAGATGACCATAATAGAAGTAAAGTACTATATTTTGATAACTTTAGTTACTTAAATAAAAACCCTACTTTTTTAAAAATTTAAAAGTGCGAGTAGAGCAATGCACACATGATACCCTAAGATCTAATCTATTATTGATTAGATTAGGATTGTTCCTAAGTTTAAAAATTTCATATATTTCCATAGAACACAATTCACATCCATATCTATTATTTCTATAATGTTGAGCTTTTCTTTGCTGAAAGAATTCATCAAGTCAATACAGAACAAACCGGGCATTCTAGTCCCTGCTGACAAAACTGGAAACTTGTACCGACTGGATTATACTACCTATAAAAAACTGATCATGAAGGAGCTTAACTCCATTTACAAAATAACCTCTAAAAGAAATCTATCTGAGATCAACTTAAAAATCAAGAAAATTATGCAGGACTACGACCTAATAGATAGGACTGAACCACTGGTTCCAACTGAACCTAGGATTAATTTGAAAGATCATAAAAAGAATTTCCAAGATAACCCATCAGTGAGACTCATTTGCCCATCTAAGTCTGACATTGGCAGACTCAGTAAGCTTATACTTGACAGGATTCTACCTCAAATAGTTCCTAATTTGTCCTTAAAGTTATGGATCAATACTGAAGAAGCACTAAACTGGTTTAAATCTATTGACAATACTAAAAACTTTTCGTTTATTAAGTTTGATATAAATAATTATTACTCTAGCATATCCCCTATTCTCCTAAACAAAGCCCTCATTTTTGCTATGAATCGCTCCCTCATTACTAGGGATAAGATAGACATTATTTTATTAGCTAGAAAAAACCATTATAGAATTTGATAACAAGCTCTGGACGAGAGCCGATACCCCAGAAAATTTTGATATACCAATGGGATCGAGCGATTCGGCTGAGGTTACGAACCTAGTGGGGACTTACCTCTTATATTGCTTAAACAAAGAAATCCCTGAACTAAAAGGTGGTCTATATACAGATGATGCTTTATTCATTATCCCTAGTAATAGCAAATCATTCATTGAGAGAATAAGAAAGAAAATCAGGAAATTTTTAAAAAGTTTTAACTTAGACATTACTTATGAATATGGTAATAAAATTGTAAATTTTTTAGACACCACTCTCAACATAGAAACTAGATTATACCACCTATATAGAAAAGAAAATACAACTACTAGATATGTAAGTAGATTATCCAATCATCCACCTAATGTATTAAATTCTTTAGTTAATAATATTTCTGAAAGAATTACTAAATTATCTTCCAACATTGATATATTTAATTCTAATTCTAGCTACTATAATATGGCCTTGTCTAAAGCTGGATATGCCCCAAAAATTGCTTTCCTTAACCCTGGTAGAACATCTCTTCTTGATACAGATAATAATAATAATAATAATAATAATAATAATGATAATAGTGCACATGGTAACAATAACAACAATAATAATGATAATAATAATAATAATAATCATAGATATTATAACAGACCTAATAACTTAAATAGTAATAGCAATGGACCAAATAAAAAGCAACCCTATTTACCTAAAATTCTAACTAATAAGAAAAGTAATAAAGTGCATTTTAATAGTAAACTTTATGCTAACACTAGTAATAAACCTATGTTAGTAGACAGTAATGTTGAATCAAATGACAAAAATAGTAAACATCCCACAACTAAAAGAATTACTAATCATAATCATAATATTGTGCTGGGAAATAATAGTAATCATAACACACCCCATACCCACCCACACAATAAATTTAAGAGAAATAATAAAAGTTCTATCTGGTTAAATATACCCTTCAACTGCTATATCCACAAATATTTATAAAAAATTCATGAATATTTTACAAAACAATTTCCCTTCTTCCCACAGATATAGTAAAATCTTCTCTTGTCATACAGTCAGAATTTCTTACTCTACCCTTCCTAATGTAGGTACAATCATAGCTAGGTTAAACAAAAAAAACATCAAGTCAGCTAGAATAAATGAAATTACAAATAGTGGTCATATGAATACACATAATCCAGCTAATACCAATAATGATGCTACTAATAATTATACAAATAGAAGTGAAAATAACAATGACGAAAGAAATTATGAAGATAGTAGCAATATACTTAGTTTAGACTAAGACATAAGGCAAATAGTACGACATTGGCAAGTAAAATTTGGGAGTTAAAAGATAATGGTATTAATTTTAGCCTTAAATGGGAAATTATAAGAAAAGCTCAACCTTATAGAAATAATAGATATGGATGTGAATTGTGTTCTATGGAAATATATGAAATTTTTTAACTTAGGAACAATCCTTATCTAATCAATAATAGATTAGACCTTAGGGTATCATGTGTGCATTGCTCTACTCGCACTTTTAAATTTTTTAAAAAATAGGGTTTTTATTTAAGTAACTAAAGTTATCAAAATATAGTACTTTACTTCTATTATGGTCATCTAGGACTATCAATTAGCACATAATTATATTGGTAATTGAATCTTTATAACATATATTCCTGATCTCTCACCTTAACATCTAATCTACTTAAATCAATCATCAGATTCCTGTATTGATTATCCTTGTTATTTCCTAACATCCTTTCTTTTTTCAGTCCCTTAAACATTAGTAAGCACATTATTATAAACTAATATAAATCCGATAATAATTTTTATTTTTTATTCACATTATATAAATAAAGATTACCTATGTGTCTCCTAAATAGTATCATTATCTTACCTTCAGCTAATAATTGTTTTAAGATAATTCATAATAGTTTTCATGATCACTATATACTTAATATCCTTAAAACTTTACACCCTATCCAGAGCCCCTGAATTCAATATTGACATTATTTCATGATTTTTGTGAAAATAATTACATCTCATTTTATTTATTTTATTAACATACCTCTTATTGTGAAAACATTGGTTAGAGTATGTTTGTTATCTGTACCGCTATACTGTTACTCTATTCAGACTAAAAGTAAAAAACCTATTTGAACCATATACCTAGGGCTGTAATTCCTCAACATTAATTCCTCAACAGTTTGATAGTAGTAAAATGACCTGATACTACTATGACCAGTGAAACCTTTAGATTCTAATACATTTTATAGCCTTGTCCATGCATACTGCTTACACCTTCCCTCTCTTTAGAAGTAATTGTCCCTTTGCTATCACCACTAGATAAGAAACAATAAAATCTGAGTCAGTTAAAACTTTTGTCTAGAATCAATTACTAGCCTGATAGACTCGGCTATGTCAAGATGGACTTATGTAGTCTTCCTCACATTTGGATTTTTATGTATTCTCTATCCCACTTGGATTTGAAATGTTGCCATATTTATAATATGTCTTTTCTACAGTAATTTTTCTGCATTTTTCGTGCAGCTGAAGATTGCTCTTCATATTGCATTTAAGGTAATGCTCGCATTACTTAAATAAATTGAAGTAGCATGAAACGTGCGTACTGCAATAACCTTTGAAATCCGTGTTGCTTATTTTCATATATATATATATTTGTATGAATGTATGTATATAATATACTATTCCGTGGAATTAAGATCATCAAAAAGAGTATTCCATCTGGAGTAAGATAAACATTGTTTAATAAAGACACTATATATTTTTATGAGCTACTAATGGTTTTATACGATAAAAACAACTCAGGCAGCATTCTATAATTCGTCTAGTGCCTTTGCACAATCCTCAGGCTGAGCCGACAAAGCATAATAAGCAAAAACAGGACGATAGAATAAGAGAAGATATGATGAAAGGTGAGAAAGTAGATCTAAATGCGCAAGGTTGAAAACACCAGAAAACAAAAGAAAACGAAAAGTAGGAGTGAATTAGAGTTAAGCTCCCTCCGACAAAAAAATCGTAATAAGACTGAATGGAGAGGGGCCTAGACTCTGCGGTAGAGCTGCTCAATCCGGAGAGGGTAGTATTATCCAATTCGACAATAGGAACTTATCCATATGTTTACATTCACTGAAAAATTCAGATCTGGAATTCAGCAGTGCTGTGGAGTTGTTAGGTCTCAAAAAGCGTGACGTTAGACTTCAAACCCTATACGTAGCTCACTTCGATATTATAGATTTTATTTCTTTGTATCGAGATTGCTGATTGATAAGGCGGTCAAGTTTGATAAATCTTATGTTTGTATAGGCTCTGTAGACCTAGACTTTATCGTGCATGCAAGAAAAACACTCTGTTTAGTAAGGCTCAGCATGGGTAAAAAAGTTCGATACCGCTGAATTGTTTGACGTATCGATGGAACCATACTTCAGTGCTGACATCTGTGATCTTGTATTAAGCACATTCAGGTCCAAGTGCCCATCCCACGACATTAGTCTATACCGCGACGATGGATTGGGTATTTCCTGTGGCTGTGATGGTCACACCCTAGATAAATATCACCTCCATTTTTAGTCAATTGGACCTTAAAATCACAGTTGCTATTAATCCGTCAAAAGTCGATCCTTTAGATGTTTCTCTAGATCTAAACACTTCCTCTTATAAACCTTACCATATGCCCAACGGGAAAATTTCCAATATACATAGTTTGGTCACCTCCACCCCATCACCCATAGTGTCTAAAATATTAAACACCTAACATTAACAACAGAATATCTAACCTCTCTTCCTCTAAAGAATGTTTTGAGAAAGCAGCCCCTAGTACGATAATGCCCTAGCTAATAGTGGTTTTAAGATGAATTCATTTACAACCCTTCTAGGAATAACATAAATACACCTAGGAGAATAATTTGGTTCGTCCTCAATATTTCCCTTAATGTTAAAACCAAAATAAGTAAGATTCCTGTCTCCCTTAGATAAACATTTTCCCGTAAATCATCGGTAGAGAAAAATATTCAACAGGCGCTCGGTCAAATTATCATATAGCTGCTCTGCCAATATCAAGAGCATCATTACAAGCAAACACCACCAAGAGCCTACTCCCAGTTGTAACAATCGAGATCCAGAAACTTCTCCACTCAACCAGTGATGAGTCACTCTTGACGCAGAAGTTAAAGCAACACTAAATGATAACATAGCCGAAAAGAAGTGTTGCATCAGGTTATGTGAAGGCGACTTCAAATATAGTTATGCTAACCATATGTTTTTCTTCTGGCACAGAAACAAAAGGAAAGCCACTAAGTTGGCTAGCTACGAATGGAGTTTAAAGTCTAACACCACGCTACATACAACTAAATGGAAAATAACTGAAAAGTCCACACTATATGTCAACGGATCAGAAACATTTAAGCTATGCGTAGATGAAAGATCACAGATCTTTTTCAGGTCATAGAACTCTACTGCATTGATGAATTTCCAGCGGAATTAAACAAGTGAATAAGTTCCTGTTGTCGATTTGGAAAATACTACCCTCTCTAAACTCTAATTCTCCTTAGGTTTTCATTTTCCTTTTCCCTTTCTTTTTGTTTTCCGATGTTTTCAACCTTCCACCTTTTACATCTGCTTTCTTCTCACCTTTCATCGTATTTTCTCACCTTCCGTCGTGTTTTAGCATGTTATACCATCTGATCATAGTATGAGGATTGCCTGAAGGCACCAGACGTATTATAAAATGCTGCTGAGTCGTTTTCCTCACAGAAAACTATGAGTAATCCATGAAAGTATATAGGACGTTTATTAAATTATATTTTATTTTCATTTTCTTTTACTTGTTTCAGTTATTTGACTGCAGCCATACTGGAGCACCACATTAAAGAGTTTTAGCCGAAGAAACCGACCACAGGACTTATTCTTTGTAGGCCTAGTACTACTTTTATCGGTCTTTGGCCAAACCCTTATGTTACGAGGACATAAACACACCAGCATCTGTTGTCAAGCGATGGCGTGTGGGACAAACATAGACGCACATACACACACAGACGCAAATACATGCATGCATATATATATATATATATATATATATATATCAAACAATAAGCAACACGGATTTCAAAAGTGATTGCAGTACGCACGTTTCATGCTACTTCAATTTATTTAAGTAATGTGAGCATTACCTTAAATGCAATATGAAGAGCAATCTTCAGCTGCACGAAAAAATGTAGAAAAAAGACATATTACAAATGTGGCAACATATTAAAACCAAGTGGGAGAGAGCAGAGGAAGAATATATAAGTCCATCTGCTATGTCAAGATGGACTTATATATTCTTCCTCTGCTCTCTCCCACTTGGTTTTAATATGTTGCCACATTTGTAATATGTCTTTTTTCTACATTTTTTCGTGCAGCTGAAGATTGCTCTTCATATTGCATTTAAGGTAATGCTCACATTACTTAAATAAATTGAAGTAGCATGAAACGTGCGTACTGCAATCACTTTTGAAATCCGTGTTGCTTATTGTTTGATTTTAATCACCCATCCTTTTCGGATGTGATATTCGGGTGCCTTCGCATAAGTACCATATCCAAGCCTTGAATCTATATCTAAACCGTATATATATATATACACGATGGGCTTCTTTCAGTCTCATCCTACTAAATCCATTCACAAGGCTTTGGTCGGCCCGAAGCTATAGTAGAAGACACTTGCCCAAGGGGCCACATAGTGGGACTGAACCCGAAACCATGTGGTTTGGAAGGAAGCTTATTACCACACAGCCATATATATGCAGTGTACTGTCCTGTTGCTTTACGTTGAAGCAGGTATTCCCAAAGTGAGTGGCGTCGCCCCACTGAGAGTGTTGAAAACGATACTGTGAGTGCCTTGAAGAAATATGGAGGTGATAATGGGAGGGAAAAAGGAGTCGTTGATGGACAATGTAGCCCTCTATGTTTCAATGATGCACTCTCAGACAAACCAGAACTTAACTCCACGTCAGCGGAATGATTAAATAATTAATAGTTATTTATGCACAACACATCGTGTTTGACAAATCTTAGATGATTTGAAATTTTTTTAATATGCAGGTTTTAAAGCGTGCCTTATGAAACTTTAGACAGATATAAATAAACTTTGCATATTTTCTTCTTGAAAAAAGAAAACACACATACACACACATACAAAGGGTTGTGTTCCGATTTTTCAGGTTTAGATAACATCTCAGAAAACAAATACCGACTTAATCTACTTCTCACGATGAGAAGTTGTTGCAACTGCAATTTAATACAAACTAAGTTGACTGGCTTGGTGGATGAATGCCTAGATGAGTGACTAGCTGGCCGGTTGGCTTGGTAGATAGATAGATAGATAGATAGATAGATAGATAGATAGATAGATAGATAGATAGATAGATAGATAGATAGATATGTTCTATGAATGTATGCATTTCGGTAGGTAGAGTAAAAAGAGAAGTAGTTATCCAATAATACAAAGTAAAGACATCGAAAGTATAATAACTGTACTAAATGTATATTGCAATTATGTTTTAAATGTTAATTCGTATATACTTGGAAGAGTTTTAATGAGTCAATTACCGGGAAAAACGTCCCATTTTACAATCCAATTCATTTCTTTTTGGGCCCTTCTGCAAATCTTTAAAATATCCGTTTATTAAGCTTTAAAGTGGTTGGCAATTATAAAATCGATAATTCTTAGGTCAGTTAGTTTATTTTAATATGCAGCTAACATAGCATTTACAAACAACAGAAAATATTTCTTCTGTATTCGTTCAATTGTTTGTTTGTTCGTGTGTTTTGCTTTTAGCCGTTGTTATAAGAATTATAAGTCGTTGATAAGGAGGTGGGAGAAAGTGAACAACGAAGCTAAAGAAGAGTTTTCGAGAAAGACTTTTTGAGAGTGGAAATGTAAGTCTGGCTTTCTTTGTTTCAGTTGGTATTTTAGTATATGACACAATGATTTACAATGCAAAGGAAAGTATGCACATGTTTTATGTATGATTGTCCATGCATATACAAGTGGTCTGTGAATGTATGTATACGTATATGTGCATGTAGAAGTATGTATATATAAACACGCAGGTACAAACATACATACACGTGTATATATATATATATATATATATATATATATATATATATATATATTCTATTCTTTTCTCCTTTTATTTGTTTCAATAATATATATATATATATATAAGTCAGTAAATAGTGGGGTTGTGTTTACCGCACGTGGAGAAATAATAGGACAAAAAAAATCCAGAATGCTAAACTGGTAGCATATTTTAATAAAGATTTATTCTAACCGGTTTTCATTGCTAAAAGCAAATTATCAAGATGAAGGAGAATGAAAATGCTTTTTTGCAAAAAAGTACAAAATGAAGAAAATAATATATAAAACAATAATATATAAATAAATAAATATACCCTTACATTATATTGTCTTTGAGCTTTTGTAGTTCAATAGTAGTTCATGTATAAACTGGTAGGAAAAATAAGGATGCATGAGAGTTGAGAGTTTTGTTAGGATTAAAAAAAGGGTTAAAAGTTTGTGTTAAGCAGGAAATGTGGTGTCAAAACAGGAAGTGTGTGTAAGGGGAGACAAGTGTTTTTAGTTGGAGTTATGAACTCTTTTTTTCTTTTTTTCAACAGGAAGTTTGTGTCTGTTCATAGAGAAATAAGGTCACTGAGGGGTGTGTGTGTTAAGAAATGGTTGGAATTTCTCTATGAAAAGATTCTCCTTGTTGATTCTTTCTTGTGTGGAGATTCTGTCTTTACATTGATAGAAAGGGAATATAATGAATTTGGGCTTTTTGTTTCTGGCGCAAGAGTCTATGTGGCCACTGAGTGGAATTTGGCGGTATTGAGGGAGGTTTATTTGTTCCTTATGGACAGCTACACTTCTACGCAATGGGAGGCTCGTCTGTCCGATATAGAAGTTTTGGCAACCTGCGCAAGTGAGGACATAAATGAGGTTACCAGAGGAACAAGAGAAATTGGTTTTAATTTTAAACTTTGTTCCTCGTTTGAAGGTAAATTCAGAGCCTTCAAGTAGGTAGGGGCAGGTACCACAATTAGGGCGTGCACATTTTTTAACTGATGGGTGTGGAAGTGGTGTATGTAGTTTGGAATTGGTTAATAATGTTTTCAAAGATTTGTGTTGCCTTTTGCATTTAAGGTACCCCAAGGTACCCCATACCGTCCACCCAACAAACACCCACAATCATACCATTTTTTCTACAGATCTTCATACCCACGCAACTCACACCAGCAGAACCACAATAACTACCTACCCAACTCCAACCTTGCATACAATCCACCCAACAAACACCCAAAAACCCACCGCATTTCTCACAAAACCTTAAACCATCACATCCCATACCAACACAATCACTATACCTACCCATCCACTTCCAGCCTATCCACCCAACAATACCCCTACCCCTACCCCTTCTACCAGAACTCTAACAATCACTACACCCCCTACTTCAACAACCATTTTTTAGACAGAGGGGAGAAAAACAGGCACTACCGCTAATACAGACCCATCAAAAGAAAACTAAAAAGAAAACTAAAATAATAAACCTCTCTAATAAAACCCTTACACAAACCCAAATTAACATCCTAGCCAGAGGCTTAAAATTCACACCCACCCCAAGAACACCCTGAGATCAAGGATGACATTTCAGAATTTTGCAGAAAGCTTTCATAGACTTCAACAATGAGGATGACTCAATTATTAAAAACAAAAGCAACTTCATACCTTCCAAAGGAAGGAATAAAGCACTAGATGATTTTTGCAACCACATCCAGAGTTTCCCTTTTACCCCACCTAAAACCAAGGTCAAATCAAACTTTAATAGCATAGAATGGAAAAACCTAAGAGACTTACAACAGGACAAAAGTCTTACTATCAAAGAAGCTGACAAAGGCAGTACTGTAGTCCTAATGAACACAGATTTTTACAAACACCTAGCACTCTCCTTACTAAACGACAACTCCTTCTATGAAACTATCACCAACTATAAACAACAAAGAACTCTCAAAAACCTCACCACCCTTATACTCCAGCAAGGCCAAGGACTCACGGACAAAGAAAAAGATTACATCACTAATTTCAAAGGCAAGCCCAGCCTCTTCTATGGCCTCCCTAAAATCCATAAGAACAAATCCATCACCGAAGCTTGCAAACTCTCCTCTGAAATCTGCATCAACATCAAGGCACCGGAAGATTTAAAACTAAGACCCATTATAGCAGGCACCTCCTGCGAAACACATCGCTTAAGCAATTTCTTGGACATTCTTTTGAAACCTTTCCTAAGCCACATCAAAAGTTTCATTAGAGATGATCTTGACATGCTCAATCACCTCCCGAAAACAACAACCGAGGAGTCACTCTTGGTTTCTTTTGACGTGGTCAACCTTTATACAAATATCCCTCATGAATATGCTATTGAGGCAATTAAATTCTGGCTGCACAAACACCCAGAAACATTTCCTAATCGCATCAACACAACTTTCATCATAGAATCACTTAACTTCATTCTGACCAACAATTACTTCCTGTTTGCAGACACATACTTTCGCCAAAAATGTGGTATCGCGATGGGTACTAAAGCTGCATCAGTCCTTGCGAACCTCATAATGGGTTTTTTTGAATTAACACTATATGAAACCTCACGCCAGAAATTTGGACACCTTTTCCACATCTTTTTAATGGAGAACTGGAAAAGATATTTGGATGATTGTTTCATCATATGGAAGGAACCCTATGAAAAATTTCTAGAATTCAAATCCATACTTAATAACATACATCCCAGCATTCAATTCACTATGGAATTCAGCAAACATCATCTCCCTTTTCTTGATCTCTTAATTATAAAAACACCTAATAACCAAATCAAAACCGACATCTACCACAAACTTACAGACTCACAACAATACCTCCTTTTTAGCTCATGCCACCCAAAACACACCAAGATAAATATCCCCTTTAATTTAGCTAAAAGAATTTGCACCATTGTCTCTGACCCAACCACTCGAGAAATACGCTTACAAGATCTCAAAAAAACATTGTTACAACGCCAATATCCCTCCACACTCATAGATCTTGGAATAAAACGTGCCAAGGAACTTGACAAAAACACACTAAAAACCAACCAACATAATAACATTCCCAACCCCAAAATACTTCCATACATCTCCACCCATAACCCCAAAAACATCGAAGCATACACCACAATCAAACAAAACCTCCCCTTACTCACCACAGACCCGAAAATGAACAATATCATTAATACACACAAAGTCCTTAAATGCAAAAGGCAACACAAATCTTTGAAAACATTATTAACCAATTCCAAACTACATACACCACTTCCACCCCCATCAGTTAAAAAATGTGCACGCCCTAATTGTGGTACCTGCCCCTACCTACTTGAAGGCTCTGAATTTACCTTCAAACGAGGAACAAAGTTTAAACTTAAAACCAATTTCTCTTGTTCCTCTGGTAACCTCATTTATGTCCTCACTTGCGCAGGTTGCCAAAACTTCTATATCGGACAGACGAGCCTCCCATTGCGTAGAAGAGTAGCTGTCCATAAGGAACAAATAAACCTCCCTCAATACCGCCAAATTCCACTCAGTGGCCACATAGACTCTTGCGCCAGAAACAAAAAGCCCAAATTCATTATATTCCCTTTCTATCAATGTAAAGACAGAATCTCCACACAAGAAAGAACCAAAAAGGAGAATCTTTTCATAGAGAAATTCCAACCATTTCTTAACACACACACCCCTCAGTGACCTTATTTCTCTATGAACAGACATAAACTTCCTGTTGAAAAAAAGAAAAAAAGAGTTCATAACTCCAACTAAAAACACTTGTCTCCCCTTACACACACTTCCTGTTTTGACACCACATTTCCTGCTTAACACAAACTTTTAACCCTTTTTTTAAACCTAACAAAACTCTCAACTCTCATGCATCCTTATTTTTCCTACCACTTTATACATGAACTACTATTGAACTACAAAAGCTCAAAGACAATATAATGTATGGGTATATTTATTTTTTTATATATTATTGTTTTATATATTATTTTCTTCATTTTGTACTTTTTTTGTAAAAAAACATTTTCATTCTTCTTCTTGATAATTTGCTTTTCGCAATGAAAACCGGTTAGGCGTAAGAATCGTCGTGTAATAAGTAACTTCCTTACCAACCACATGGTTCGGGGTTCTATCCCACTGCGTGGCATCTTGGGCAAATGTCTTCTACTACAGCCTCGGGCAGACCAAAGACTTGTGAGTGGATTTGGTAGGCGGAAAGTGAAAGAAGCCCGTCGTAAATATATATATATATATATATATATATATATATATATATATATATATATATATATATATATATATCTGTGTGTGTATGTGTGTATGTGTATGTGTATATGATTGTGTGTGTTTACGTTCCCGTAACTTAGCGTTTCGGCAAAAGAATAAGTACTAGGCTTACAAAGAATAAGTCCTGGGGTCGATTTGTTCGATTAAAGGCGGTGTACCAGCATGGCTGCAGTCAAATTACATATATATATATATATATATATATATATATATATATATATATATATATATATATATATATATATATAGTCAATTGATAGTACAAACAATTAAAAACAGAGTAAGTAAAAAACGAACGTGAGGACATGCACAAGTAATATATCAATTTGACGCTCGGTGAGAGGAGAAAGTTGATTCGAACATAGCTCTTATTCGGAAAGAGAAAAGTCCAAAGACAAAGAAAGAAAAATAAGGCAACATCACCAACAATCCACGTACGGTTACATTTCTTATATGATTATATATCTTATATGATTCGTCCCAAGAATCATCCTTTAAATAAGAGTTTTGCTTCCATTAGCGAAAACTATACGCATCTTTCAGAAAGCTCCATACCAGTTTAACTTTATGCAGCATTCGTGGTTAGTTTATGCACAGGCTATGTGGGAAGACAGAATAAAGTAGTTTTTGTTAGATTATCTTTCCGACAAAATAGCTCCCTTTGCTGTTGAAAAAATAGACAGGCATAGGAGAAGTTTCAATGTATTCCTTCAATTTCATTACACCATATATGTGGCTGTTTCTGAAAAGAAATTTCGCTTTCATGTAAAACAACTGTTTTGCAGTCATTATCTGTGATCTACTCCCAAAACACTTCCGTAGCTCTACTTTGCATCGCTTACAAACATATGTTCTATGATCATTAAAGTGTAACGACTTCCACAGCAATAAGCCTTCAATTTGATTTTCCTTTCCTAGATTAATCAGAAATGCAGATTGTCATGAGACACATAAACCTTCTCGCTAGATCAATTATTTGGTGGGGGAAAAAATCGAGCAAAGCAACTTAAACCGTCCAAAGGGCGGATGCGTTTGCTACTATAAATCGCGGGTAGACACTTCAATGTGTCCTTATGATTAATATAATTTTAATTCTTTAGCAATAAAATGCTATTTTTGTAGGCCTGTATCCATCTGTATTAATGTTTCTGTTATTATCAACTATTTATATTGCCTTTGATAATAATAGCAATATTAATATCTTATAAATATTCGCTTCCGAATATTTTGCTATTGATATGTATATATATATATAACAGATAAACAAGAGTGAAAAAACTACAGAAGGCTTGTGTTACATGGTTAAAGTATATATTCAAATCGTTGTTAGACAAATGTTATCAATTTTTGAGTATAGAAACATTGTATTTGGAGAAATAACCAATTTCGTATTTTCTTTTCAAATTTCTCTACTGGTATCGCAACATGTCTTCGCTCCGGTGTATAAAATGGAGTTCTAGATAGGGGAAGGTACTCAGGGATTTTTCCGGTATAAGGGAGATAATCGAAAATGTTAGACTTTCTTTGGGAGGTGATTTAACATATCCAAGTCATCTCTGATATAGCTATTGATGTGTTTAAAGAAGGGTTTTAGGAGGATGTCCATAAATACACTTAGTCTGTGTGTTTCACAGGCTGGACAATCTATGATGGGTCGTAGTTTTAGATCCCCCGGATTTGGTGTATGTATATACGTCTTTGGTGATTTTTTAATGGTTTCATTTATAATCTGGTTTTTGTGTACAAAATACAGCAACACACCTTCCCCGAAAATACTGCCGTACATATCCACATACAACCCCAGAAACAAAGAAGCCTTCACCATCATCACCCAAAATATACCAATGCTACATAAGGACCCCAAATTAAAGGAAATTTTACACTCACACAAAATTATTAAAAGCTACACACAACCGAAATTACTAAAAAAGATCCTCACAAAGGCAAAATTATTTTCCAAAATAACAGATGCAAAAGTGAAAATATGTGGTCGACCAAATTGCGCAACATGCCCAAACCTTCTAGAAGGATCAGAATTCTTTTTCAAAGAGGGACAAAAATTCATAATCAAATCTGACTTTACTTGTGCTTCAGAAAACCTTATTTATGTCATACGATGCTCGGACTGCCACGAAAACTATATAGGGTCCACGGGATTATCGCTCAGACGCAGATGCACTCTGCATCGACAGCAGATTGCATTCCCAGAATACAGAATGACACCCTTTAGTGAACATATTGAGAAATGTGCATAACAAATGCTACCACAATTTATAATCTTTCCTTTCTATCAATGTGCCATTGGAACACCAACACAAATTAAATTAAATGAGGAAACCTTCTTCATTGAAAAATATAAGCCAAAACTTAACCTTTGCCAACACTTTTAAATAAGGAAATTCACTTCACTGAGAAAAAATATACAACAAAACCTAACATTCTAAACCAAATCAGGTTAAATTAATCAAAATCTATCTCCAACATTTTTCGATTATCTCCCTTATACCGGAAAACATCCCCGATTACCTTCCCCTATCTAGAACTCCATTTTATACACCGGAGCGAAGACATGTTACGATACAAGTACTGAAATTTGAAAAGAAAATACGAAACCGGTTATTTCTCCAAATACAATGTTTCTATACTCAAAAATTTATAACATTTCTCTAACATAACGATTTGAATATATACTTTAACCATGCAACACAAGCCTTCTGTAGTTTTTCACTCTTGTTTATCTTTTATACATCCAACTACGTGCTTTCACATACCAACTTTCTCACCTATAGATATATACATATACATACATATATATATATATATATATATATATATATATATATATATATATATATATATATATATATATATATATATATATATATATATATATATAGAAGGACACATTAAAGTGTCTATCCGCTAGAAAAGAGAGTCCAGACTTTTATTTGGACCACCACATATTTACACTCGAGACAACAAATTCAACAATATACTAGCAAATAGGAAAAAATCTCTTACATACCAATATAGCATAAAGCTATATAGTTAATGGTACAGATATATATGTGGACCGGTTTCTGGTTTGATACAAAAATCTTACTTTCCTCACCATATGTTAACCCTTTGAAACACTATCCAAATCTGTCACGTTGAAATCTGCTGGCGTTCTTAATTGCTTAGTGCCAAAATGCGGACAGCCTCAGTGTGAAAAGTACTAATCAGCAGTAAAATATTCGAAAGCGAATATTTATAAGATATTAATATTACTATTATTATCGAATGCTATATAAATAGTTGATAATAACAGAAACATTAACATAAGCGGTTGCAGGCGTAAAAAATAGCCAGACACCCCGGTTCAGTCATGTGTAGCGAACTGAATACTGGCCGCACAGCGGGACAGTAGATACTCTGTTCGCCTGTAGTAAGACCATCGTAGTTGTTTATAACTGTATTCAATATATCTATAATAGCGTGAACATGGGTATGTATGTCCATGAGACTACGTGTGTGTGTGTGTGTGTGTGTGTGTGTGTGTGTGTGTGTGTGTGTGTGTGTGTGTGTGTGTGTGTGCGTGTGTGTGTGTGTGTGTGAGCGTGTGTATGTCTATATATGTGCTTATGTCTACACGAGTATTCTTATTTGCTTAGTATATATATATATTTTTTTTGTTATTTACTCTATTCACTTTTAACCTTATAACTGTTTATATCCCATCCGCAGTCATTATAGACAAAAACCCCTGGCAACAACAACATGCAGTATAATCGAACCAAGGGAAACAATTGAAGAGACATATCTGCCCTGAGGACGCACCGCAACCAGTTGTATAGTATCCCACCCGCAACGGACTGATGCAAGATGAGTCGAAATGATCGTTGTGATGAATAAAGATTTTCGTGAATTCCATTTTCTGTTTCTCTCATTTGTTATATATATATATATATATATATATATATATATATATATATATATATATATATATATATACATATATATATATATATATATATATATATATATATATATATATATATATATATATATATATATATATATACAGAGAAAGAGAGAAAGAGAGAAGAGAGAGAGAGAGAACCAGACAGACATACAGGAAAAAAGAAAGAATGAAAGATAGATAGATAGATAGATAGATATATAGATAGATAGATAGATAGATAGATAGATAGATAGATAGATAGATAGATAGATAGATAGATAGATAGATAGATAGATACACAGTGGATGTGCGCACATTTTCTGTGAAAAGATCCTTTCACAAGGTATTAAATAATATAAGACTATATAAGACTATGGCCGGAAACAGTTGCCCAAATCTTGAACAATGAGATGAAAACCGATACCGTTTAACCACGAGACGAACTTCGTAATACCAGAGCCAGTTACAGACCTTCCATTGAGAATGAATTCATCTCTTTCCTAAGTAACGTCATTTCTATTTAAGAAAGTGATTATAAAAATGTTGTTAACATCAGTGTCTGTCTCAAATGTATTGATAAAATATACTTTATGAAATACCTTCGACAGACAACTTTTGAACTATATTTTATTCTTTTACTGTTATGCTACTTTCAGTAGTTGGACTTCGGCCATACTCTTGCATTGGTTGGACGTGTTTTAAACAATTATATCAACTCTAGTATGTCGTCTCGTACATATTTTATCGAAACGTCTAACTCTGCCTGACTTGACGTAAAGTAACATAACTGAATACATCTTTTTAATACCTATATATACAGATACGCAAGCACATATATACACAGATTCCCAGACACACTTATAGATACATATGTTTGTATGTGTGTGCGAGTGTTTATGTGTACAGTTAAAACTATAAACTTACTAGAGACAAGATAACCTACAGTATATATACAAAATTGATGTAAAATTTCATTTCAAGTATTACATGGACAATAGATAATGGAAAACGGCATAGGTCCTATATTCATATGTATTTAATTTACACCAACTAGTGTAATGCGGTTTTGTTATAAACGTATTGAAGGGCTACAGATGAAACATGGCAACCAAAAGTATTCTAAATGTATGACGCTAGATATTTGATCTCAAAGACATAATTCCTCAGAACATTACAAACACAATCATTCATTCATTCATGGAGTACAACAGGGGTCCTATAATCATACTTAGTTTCTTTACGCAGTACACTGTTCAGTGGTAATTTGTGAATGAGAAGTGAAAACTCAGTAGAAGAAGCCACATGACAAAGGAATATGTGAAATAATATATACATATTCAAAATGTCTTTCTCTGAATATATTTCAATGATTTAATGCTGCAAATGGCTCCCACTGCCTTAAGAACTAATTAAACATTGATATATATATATATATATATATATATATATATATATATATATATATATATATATATATATATATATATATATATACGACGTCTGATCAATACGTATCTGGACTATAGCTTTAGTAACAAAGGTAAGACACACAGAGAGACGACGCTTGGAAAAGATTGACCATGAACTCTGCTGTGCATGCGCACCAAGTTTTAGCGTTCTAGCTCACTTCTGCTGCTTACAACATTGACCATGACAGAGACAATTGTCATGCCGATACCTGCTCAGTGGCCTACGCAAAGTTGCATAAAGTGTATGGAGAGTGGTGTATGAGCAGCACACGTGTACGAGTGGTTCAGACGTTTCCAAGACGGCCGAAAAATGTCGATATTTCTGAACCTTCAGGAAGACCCGCAGCCAGCAGAACCGAGAACTTCGTAGATGTGCGTGCAGCTGTGAGGGGAAATCGCCGAATCACCATCTGTGAGTTATCAGAGGATGTGCAGGTTATTTACAGTTCAGTTCAATCCATTATCACTGAAGATTTGGTTATGAGACGCGTGTCTGCCAAGTTTGTGCCAAAAACGCTTTCAGCTGACCAAAACGACACTCGGGTTTCAGTTGCACAAGATCGCCTTCATTGTGTTGAGGACGATGAAAACTATTTGAGAATTTTGCGTAGGCCTCTGAGCAGGTATCGCCAAGATTTTGGCAAAATTTGATGCAGATTCTCTGCTCAACGTCCTATGTCACAGTCAATGCGACGATCATGTTACTCACCTTTCTTCCAAGAACTGTTGTAAAGAGAGAAAGTTAGCTAGAATGTTAAGACTTAGTGCCAATGAAGACCAGTGTTTAGGGTTCATCTGTGCTAAGCGGCCTTATTCTGCGTGCTTTAGCTTCATTACTATAGTATGCATGTGTATAAATATATTCTGAAGAATTGGAAAATTCCGCCTATTCCTGACTGACTCGATATCTTTCCAGTCTTATCATTTAAAGCATAATGAGGATAGCACATTTTAACTTTTGACATTTTAGTTTCGTTTTCCGTTGAGTACTCTCTGCATTTTCTATATGTTGCCTTCTCTGCTTCATCGCGTTTCTATTTATTGAAATTTTTAGTTCCTTGTGATATGTGGTTTGCGCCTGAAGAATATGTTTGAGTCCTCTCAACATATGAAGCTATTAGTAGCGCTTTAATACATGTATATTAACCTTTAAATAATGATAGATATATATATATATATATATATATATACACACGCGCACACACGCACACACACACACACACACACACAATACACAATACTAAACGATATTGTTACGATGCTGCAGGATATGTACCAGTCAGTATGTTTCATGACATGATGCTGCTTGATATTTTAATATGGAGCTCATTAACTTATGCGTACAGTTACAAATGTGAAGTCGCTAGGCTCAATGTTTAGAGTGAGTTCGATCTTTGTGTTTTTGAGCAAGATAATTTGTTTCGCCTTGCTCCAGTTCACTCAACTGTAGAAATGAGTTGCGATATCACTGGTACCAAGCTGTATCGGCTTTTGCCTTGCCCTTGGATAACAGCAATGCAGTAGATAGGGGCGGCTGATAAGCATGGGCGACAGCTGGTCTTCCATAAACAATCTTGTCCGGACAGAGTAAATTTCTACGTGCAATTTCATGGTTATTCATGACCGAGAGGGATTTTTTACATTTTACAATTAGAAATTAAAACGAAAAACATATATATTGGAAATAGCATAATCTGTGTACAGAGATCTCAAAATGAATTACTTGTGAGTTTCATTGTAACAATGTGCAACTAGATATAAAGGGCTAAATTTTGTTTCCTTTCCACGAAAAATACTGTAAGCTTTGGTGACCTACAGTACATTGAGCTTAAAATATACGTATGTGACTTCACAGAATTAAAATCTTAAACACTCACATAATACATAAAACCTACACATGCTCACACACACTCACACACACACGCGCGCGCGTGTGAGCAAGATATATATTTTTACATTCCACCGCTTTGCTCCGTAGCGGTTTCTTATATTTATGAAAAACAAATAGTAATGTGTTACCATAAATTTGATGTGTATAATTATCATAATACAATAAGAACCAATTATTATTAGAAAGAAATCACTGATATTACTTTATTTGTCATGACAAAGAAATCAATATTGTTACAAAGAACCCATTAATATTACAAAGGAATCATAATTAGACTCAAATAATTATTGTATATGTAACACACGAAACAGAGAGACATCATAGTTTGGAGTCTCATACGGATATATATTTTAATTCCTTGCTATATATTTTGTATTGTTTCCAGTATATCAAGACATTTAACAATACGTATATCTTAATTAGCAGTCTCTCAAAAAAAATGGATCCTACTGTGAGATTAAAATTCATCATGAATTAGATCTCCATCGGTCTCGACGATGATGATAACTACTCACTGAATTAGGTGTCAGTTGCTGAGTATAAGCCACAATTGTATACGCTTAATATAATTCTCAATGTGTGACAAAACGGTATAGTTCGATTGCGAGTAAGATGCTCAGTTTTCGTCAATCCAATTGCATTCACTAGGCATCATTTGATACGAGACAACTTTGAAAGACAATTGCCCATGATGCCAGGTAGTGGAATCGAAACCAAAAACTCTTGACTACTTAGAAATTCTGGAAACTGGCATCCCGGCATTTCAGAAGTGCTGTTCCGTTATTGCTTATGCATTCAAGCGACCAACACTAGAAATGTTATCAAAATTAGGCAATCTAAATAACTTCTATTATTGATTCAGCTTCTATTTTAAAGCTGCAATTAGCATCAATGAAATCTGAAACGAATGCTTTTCCCCACATACCTTCTTTTTCCGAGCATCGCTATAGGTATATATGTATATGTATGTGTGTGAGTGTATATATATATATATATATATATATATATATATATATATATATAAATGATTTAATAAACACACTATATTTTTTTATGAGCTATTCCATATGATGAGAGCAGTTCAGACAGCATCTTTTGAGTATTACGCTGAGGTGCCAGACGTAATGAAAATACTGTCTGAGCTCCTTTCATCGCATGAAACTAACAGTAGCTCATAAAAACATACATTGTGTTTATTAAATCATAATTGTCTCTCGCCAAGACGAAGTACTTTTTGTTGATCTTACTCTCGCAGAACAGTGCACTATATATATATATATATATTCATTTATCTAGTGATCATAAAGAGAAATTAAAATGTTGTTTTCAGTGTTAATCTTTTTTGTGGTCTAAATATGGGTTTTGACTCTTATTTCTAGCGAGTAGACACTTTAATGTGTCCTTATCCTTAATATAATTTTAATTCTTTAGCTATATAATGCTATTTTTTTAGGCCTGCAACTACCTATATTTCTGTTATTATCAACTATTTATATTGCATTCAATAATAATATTAATATTAATATCTTATAAATATTCAGTTCCGAATATTTTACTGCTATATATATATATATATATATATATATATATATATATATATATATATATATATATATATATATATATATATATATATATATATATATATATATATACATATATAGTTGAAAGTTACAGAAAAACAAATGACGAAGACAGGTGTATGAACAACAAACAGGTGTATTAGATTGACGCTCGGGAAATTGAAAAGTTTTACGTTTCGACCCTACGCTCTTCAACAAAAAGGAATAAGAGAAAATGAGAAGAGAGAGGATAAAAGAAACTTGTAAATATTGTGATCAACCATATATGTGTGTGTGTGTCTGTCTGTCTGTCTGTGTGTCTGTGTATCTGTGTATCTGTGTGTGCGTGTGTGTATATATGTGTATGTGTTTGTGTGTGTGTGTGTGTGTGTGTGTGTGTGTGTGTGTGTGTGTGTGTGTGTGTTTGTATGCATACGGTCACGGCTATGCAATTAACTATTTAACATTCGAGGTATTGTTCAGTCAGAGGTTTTGGTAGAATGTATATGGTTAAATTGCCGTACATTTGAACTAAATCTGAACAACGTGGTTACATACACATGTTTAAAGCAGGAAGAACTTTAAATGAACATCAGTTGCATTTGAAATTAATTGTAGATTGTTTTCAAGTCTTTTACCTTTTAAAGAAGCATCTTCTATCATTGATTGAAGTTTGTTACACTTGAATAGTATGTGCGCCCATATATATTCATTACACTTCTCAAGTATACGTATGCATAAACGCGTGTGGCACTTGTAAAGTATACAAATGCATATTCGTGTTTTTTACACTCGTAAAGTATTTGTACGCATATATGTTCGTTACACACGTTGGCAACGTTTATCGATTTTAGTGAACTACTTACTTCAAACTGAACATTTGCAAATTAAGGAATGCTTTCAGTTGTTGGTGTATGTTGGTTTGTTTAAAATAACATACGCCGTCCTTAGGTTGACCACTTAATCAAGAAATAATCTCTATTTGATTGTATCTGCAATTTTATTTCATATTTAGTAAATTCTCTACAGTACGCGCTCTCAGATACTCATGTGTGTACATATACACATATATATGCATACATACACACACAGAGAAGCACACACATCACCTGCGTGCACACACACACACATACACATATATTTTGTGTGTGTTGTAATAGCAAATAATATGTCCAAAAAAATGTATATACTCATTCAATGATTATAAAGTCCGAGTTCCGTTTTCAAAATTTAATACATTATATTTAAAATGGTCTAAAAAGTACAAACCATTAAAGAAAATTATCATAGAGGACAAATTATTGATTAGATTTATTGAAATTTTGAACTATATATATGTCTGTGTTTATGTGTGTATGTATATGTAAATATTTATACAATTGTATATGTATACCTGACTGTATACACAAATACCACATATTTTTATATGCACATAAATACACATGCACACACACTCACACGTGCGGGCGCATGCACACACACACACACACACACACACACACACACACACGAATATATACATACATAATTATATATATATATATATATATATATATATATATATATATATAAAGAGTTGAAGTAATCAAGTTATATCTCGGTGCACATAACACTGTTGATTCTGCTCAGTTGCAGAACTAAAGTCATTATATCTTCGGCTAAGAAATGTACATACACATTCAGAAATCTTCAATGCAAATATCATCGATGTTTTATGCACTTTTACTGCGATATTTATATATATATATATACCTATATATATCACTTAGAAAAAAAATCCACAATTATTGAATTTATCCATAAATTCCACAATCACATATAGAAAACTTTAATAAGTAAATACAGTAAAAAGACCTATAATAAAAATCGAAAAAGTACAAAGTAATAAAATAGTAAAAATGACAACACGTGTTTCATAACCATATCTTAAAATAGAAAATAAAATAAAAATCAAATCGATTCAAAATAAATCCATCGAAAATCAATTCTATTCAAAAATATAGCTAATGTTCAGGTCAAAATACAATAATAATAATAATAAAATGAATGTATGTATATCGTCTAACAATAAATATCAAATGAATTTACATAAAAATACTTATTTTACCAATAAAAAAGGAAGGCATTTAACAATATTACTCAAAATAAATGCAATACTTATCTTATCGAAGCTTTAGTTTAAACTAAAATTTTAAACGTTATACTTTTAACTTAGCGTTTATTAGAATTAATTCGTGTGAAAATATGGCGTAATGAAAGTAATACAATAAAGAGATGTATAAACATGTATTTAAGTTTTATTTATAAAATCAAAATGTATTTTAGCTTTAATCATAATAAAAATTTAACTGTATTATAAACATTTACTGGAAATTTTAAATCTAAATATTTTTAAAGTGTAATAAATTAAAACTAAAATACGTAAATTAGATAATATACATCAAAGAAGCAAAAAATATTATAAATTAATATATTTACATTTAATAAATTAATAAAAATATATATATTACGTATTTTACAAAAATTATAGTATCATTTAATTATTAATATATAATATTCACAAAAAATATTATCGTACTATTTAATACACACTTTATAATTACAAATTATAACTACTAATATTAGTAATATATATATATATATATATATATATATATATATATATAAGTTCAAAAAAACAATAACAAAAAACAACAAAGTGAGGACGTGATACGGATAGTGTTATTGGACGCTCGGGAAAGGAAAGAGAGAGTGCATGACGTTTCGGGAGTAGCCCTTCGTCGGAAAGATGGAAAGTGCGGAAATGGATATACGGAGAAAGAGGAAAATGGTACCGTGCCCACGAGGTTACATTGTGAAAAGACCGGAAGAAGAGGTGGTGGGGGAAAAGTTCTTTCTAAGACAGGAGAGTGAAAAAGTGAGATGAATATCTGTGCATGCGCGAGAGTCTGCGAGTGTGTTTGTGATAACAGAATGTGTGTGAGCGTATGTATGTATGTGTGTGTGGGTGTGTATGTGCATGGTTT
>NC_142934.1:52068708-52076208 GCF_046866305.1 Octopus bimaculoides | reverse complement strand
AAAATTCATATACTCGTCTATATGCGCACATGCACAAAACATGCAGGGCGGAAGTTAAAATACAGGAAAAACTGTGTAAAAATATATAAAGCAATAAAAATATAAAAATATATCTGTATAAATATGTAAAAAAATATGTAAGAAATATATAAAAAATATATATAAAGTATAGAGAGATAAAAAGCTTGTACGTGGACACAATATAAAAAGTAAATTCTATCGGTGATCATGTGTGGGGGACCAAAAATGTAACATATATTTAGCCACATTTGGACATGATCAAAAAAGTTCAGCTTTTGAATTTAGACATGTAGGAAGGTCTAAGCTGCTTTTCCAGACGAGCCATCTTTCCATATCACAAACACCGCACTTCCCACTGCCGTTGGTGTAAGGCTTGCACTTGGCTAAGATCTTCTAATGGATGTTGTAACTGACACATTTATCTTTTAAGGACCATATGTGACTAGATAATTTAGTCGTTTTCCTTTTATCCCAGTGCCTGAAGCTCAAGGTGTGATTGTTGAAACTGGCCTCGAAATTGCCCTCTGTAAGGCCCACATATTTCTTTGTCGTAACTATGCCTTTAGTGGTTGTAGAGTCTACGTAGGCTTCATAAATGATGGTCTCGGACATGCAAGCTCCGTTTAGCGGGCACAAAGTTTCATTCCTGCAAGAACAGCTGGTTTTATTTCGTGTTCTTTGTGTGTTGTGTGCGATTATATTTTTTAAATTAGTAGTTAGGCTGAAACTGATTCTTAAGTTATGTTTATTGGAGAGCTTTCTGCAACTATGATTGACTGGAAAATGTCTATCAATCAGTGCTAAGAAATACTTAACTACATTAAAGGTCACTTCGGGGAAGTAGGGCTGTGTGAACCAGATGGTTTTCTTATTCCTATGTTTCCTTTTCTTTATTATTAGACGGGTGTGTAGGTTATTTCCTCGCTAAAACCACTATCTTTTAGAGCCTTATTATATACTGGGGCAACGCTATTAAAAATGTCCCTATTGGAGGAGAGGCTAGAAATTCTTTGGCTAATGGCTTTAACTAAATTTTTAAACACTATGGTGGGATGGCAGAAACCTACATTAATGTAACTGAGTCTATCGTTTGGCTTCCTACAAGGTTTATAAATATTCTTATTTAGATCTAAGGATAAATCTAAGAAATTAATAACCGTCTGGTTGGTATCTAAATAAGAGTGTGAGCGAGCATATAGCATGTGCGTATTTTGAGATGCGTATTTGAATATAACTGTGCGCGTATGGGTATGTGCATGTGTGTGTGTGTGTGCACGCGTGTGTGTGGATACGTGTACATGCATGGTTGCATATATATGTGCGTCTATTTGGCGTATGTGTGGGTGCGCATGTATGTGTTTCATGCGAGTCTGAGTGAGCATATGCATATAGGCACATGTACATGGGCGTGCGTGCGCGCATGTGTATGTATGTATGTACACTGCCGCATATACGAATGCTATGAACATTTTTACTCCTTTACTTTTTACTTCCTCCCCTTTGGTTTTTTACCTTATTTAACGGTCGTTCTAATAGCACTTTTGTCTTAATAACGGTCAATTATATAGTAATTTCCCTTTGTGTAACGGTCATTTCCGTAGCATGTTTTAATTGCTTCGGTAACTGAAGAGTTGCTGGTGCAGTTTTCCGCCCTGACATACGAAACTCGGAGATTTATTATGGCAACATAATAATTGCCACATATTATATTACAAATAAATCCCTCTATTTATATAATATCGAGGTCTCTTTCATTCTTTTGTTGTCTTACCATTACCATCAATATATATGTGCGTGTGTGTGTGTGTGTGTGCGTGTGTGTGTGTGTGTGTGTGTGTGTATGTGTATGTATATATATATTATGTACGTATATATATATATATATATATATATATATATATATATATATATTTGCGTATTTAAATATCTACCAAATATTTTGGTAAGATAAGTATTGTAACTGTTACCAAAGTAGCAAAGTTCACACTTGAAAAGTTGTTTAGACTTTGTATAAATATAATGACTTTCGTATAGGTGATACAATTTTGGGTGCATATCAATTGAAATAAGGGCCATGACGCAATCCTATATGTTAATAAAACTTGTTTATTATCCAAGTTTTATTAATATATAGGATTGCGTCATGGCTCTTATTTCAATTGATATATATATATATATATATCAAGCCTGGAACAATGATATCCCGACGCTGTATGGGCTCCGTAAGGACCACAAAGTAACAACTAATCCTGTAGTGGGACCACCAACAAGACCAGTCTGTGGAGCGAATGTCGCTAGTAACTACAGGATCTCCTACTTCCTCTCAATGATCATACGCCCCATAATCCAGATGTCACCTGATGTCTGTGACAGCACGGAAGATCTCCTCAGCAGGATCAACGACTGCAACAACACTTGCAACCTGACAGGGTGTATAGTGGGTAGCATGGATGTGGTATCACTATACCCATCTATCGACGTGGATTTTGCAGTGGAAAAGTGCGTGGAAATGATCAACGAGAGCGAAGTAGAGTTCCAAAAAGTCAACACAGAAGAACTGGGCCTCCTACTTAGATTGACATATGACGATGCATATCTAGATAGATACGACCTTAGAGATTTCTGCCCTAGTAGACGTCTAAGAGGTAGACCACCCACAATTACCTCTATGGCTAGGAAGACCCCTATAGAGAGATGGAGTGGATGGACCAGAGCCATACGGACCCCCACTAATATCCACCAGGTAAAGAAAATGATCGCACATGCACTAGGAGCTAGTATAAAGGTCACCCTAAAAGGCCACACCTTTAAATTTAACAACAGATTATACGCCCAGGACGAGGGGGCAGCCATCGGGGTTAGTATCGCCGGTGATGTGGCCAATCTTTTCATGGTATGGTGGGACAGAAGGCTTAAGGAACGCCTGACACAGAACTCCATACTCGTGAATGTGTACTCTCGATATGTCGATGATATCAACTTAGTGGTAAAGACACCCCCACAAGAGAGTACCCCTGAAATAGAAATAGAAACTAAGACTATGGAGAGCATCCAGCAAATAGCTAACTCCATCCACCAGAGTATTAGGGTTACGATAGACTACCCTACTAAACACCCTAACCATAGATTACCTGTATTAGATACTGAACTCTGGCTAGAAACTAAGAACAATAAAACCAGAATCCTCCATTCACACTATACAAAACCTATGGCCTCCAAGTACCTGATCCACCGGAACTCGGCTATTGCGGACAATGCCAAATTCAACATATTGATGGCAGACCTCGTCAGAGTAATGCGAAATGTCTCCTGCATGTGCGACCCTACAGAATTAAAGAGACATATACAACATTTCGTCCACCGCATGCAGTTCTCGGGTTACAGCCATAAAGAAAGGATCAGGGTTTACAAAGGAGCTATGAAGAAGTTTGAAACAATCAAACGCAACGATAGGAATGGGATTTGCCCACTCTATAGGAGCAGATCATGGAACACCATAGAAAGAACTAAGAAGAAAATAGGGAAGGCAAGCTCATGGTACAATAGCCACAAGTACCAAAGCGTCATGTTCGTCGACACCACCCCTAGAGGCGAACTGGCGTACCGCTTTAGAAGGGCCCTAGACAAACTTAAGCTAAGAATTAAGGTTGTTGAAAGGCCAGGCAACCCTATCAAATCCCTTATCAGTAGAACATACCCTTTCAGTAGAACCCCCTGCACTGATAGGAACTGTATCGTATGTAGATTTAGCCCACAAACGAACTGCAAAACCAGAAATGTGGTCTATAGTATAAAATGTGGTCTATAGTATACAGAGGGACGATGCAGAAATAAGACAACGACATATGTAGGCGAAACAGCAAGGAGTATAGGGGAGCGGGCAAACGAACATTGGAGGGAACTTAAGGAAGGGAAGAACTCATCAGTTCTGTACCAGCACGCTGAGCAAGAACATAGAGGCTCAATCAACAACATAGAAATTAAAATCTTATCTACACATAGCAGTGATGCAGCACTTAGACAAATTACTGAAGCTACACACATAATAGAAGGGAAACCTAGCCTGAATAGGAAACTAGAATGGAACACTAACATACGCCACTAACAAACCACAGCATGTGACAACATGTTACCCATAAACCAATAATAGGAACAAAGTATAATACAATACATATATAAACAAATGGAATTAAATACTACATACGTTAACAAAATTTAATTAAACACAAAAAAAAAAACACACACACACACACATGAACATATAAATAAATAAAAACTAATACAAACGAACACGTATTAACAGAGAATATAGGTGATACAAACACTCCCCATACACACATGCACTTACAAAAGACACAGACACATTGAAGGACACGCATGCGTAGACACATACAATAGGAATACAAAATACAAAATGGCTGATAGTTAGCAAGGTGAGACACACATAAGAAAGAAGAAGGAAACAAAGGACCACTGATGAGGTCACAGAAGTGTGACGAAAGAACTCTGGCCGAAATAAGATTAAGATTAAGATTAATGTAATATAAAGCTGAAAAAAAAAAAAAAAAAAAAGAAAATTAACACCAAATATACAGTGCGTGTGTTTTTATTGGCTAAACTGGCAACATGACCATCCCCAAGTACAACAATATATATATATATATATATATATATATATATAAAATATATAATTTTAGGGAAAATAAAAGTTTTCATTCATTTTTTAAAATATTATTCTTTCATTTATGTTTTCGTATTCTATTCTCTATTTTAACGTAGTCTTTTCGCGCGACCTCTTGCTTAAAACGCTATAGCTATTAGATAACGTCTTAGTTTCAGTTTGAATTACGGAAAAATATGGATAAGTACTGTTTTTAATTTGCTAAAGATTTTCTACTATTTGAAAATAATATGTATTCTTGTTTTTTATATTATTCATTTGGTTCGTTAAAGATTATTTTTAATAGATAACTTATTTAACACTAAATTATTTAGAAGTTATAGTTTCATTTCAATATAATATTAAAACTTCAATTTGAATAGTGTTGATATATTTCCGATTGTTTTTGATTAATAATATTTGATTAATAATTAGTCTTTATTGTTTATAATAACGTTAAGGGTTTTTTAAATTAAAACATTGTATACATATATAAAGTTTAGTCTTTTATTCTTAATAATTTTTTCTTTCCTAATATTTTCATTCATAATTTATTCATTCATAATTTTTTCATTCATATTTTTATTTTTACGTTTGTAGAAATTAATATTCTTGTATTTTTCTATTATTCAATTGATTTTTAATGATAATTAAATAAACGTTTTGAGTTTTAAATAGCATAGCTTTAACTATTACACCGGTTAAATATGTACTAATTTTATCTTCATTATTATTTTAAACTTAAACTTCGTTCAAATTGTATTTAAAACAATGATAATTTAAAACAATGATAATTTATGTAAGCTGGTTTTTGTATATAATATATATGTTAGCATATATTATTATGGATGAAGGGATGATTATTGAATGTTTATTATTTTGATATTTTTGATAATTTTTCTATCTTTATAAATAAGTATTTCATATAAATTCAGTTGGTACTTATTGTTGGTTGAGATATATATATTTATTTATTTTAATTATTGACCTGAAGATTAGCTATATTTTTGAATAGATTTTATTTTCGATAATTTCAATTGATTTTAATTGATTTTAATCGATTTAAATTTCCTTTCTATTTGAAAATAGGTTATGAAACACGTGTAGTCATTTGATTATCTTTATCTTATGATATTTACTTTGTTTTATATTTTACTCATTTATTGTGCTTTTAATTGTTAATGTTTCTATATGTGATAGTGGATTTTCATCGATGAGTTCTTGAAACTTGGTTATTTTCCCTAAAACTATATATTTTATATATATTTTATCTATAAAGCTCAATTTAATTTTCATTTTTTATAAATTGATTTCAATTGAGTTTTTACCTGTAATTTTGGATTTTGTCCCTAATATTATATATATATATATATATATATATATATATATATATATATATATATACACACACTCTTTTCCTCTTTTATTTGTTTCAGTCATTTGACTGCGGCCATGCTGGAGCACCACCTTTAGTCGAGCAAATCAAACCCGGGATTTATTCTTTGTAAGCCTAGTACTTATTCTATCGGTCTCTTTTGCCGAACCGCTAGGTGACGGGGACATAAACACACCAGCATCGGTTGTCAAGTAATGCTAGGGGTACATACACAGACACACAAACACACGCACACACACACACACACACACACACACACACACACATATATATATATATATATATATATATATACGAGAGGCTTCTTTCAGTTTCCGTCTACCAAATCCACTCACAAGGCTTTGGTCGGCCCGAGGCTATAGTAGAAGACACTTGCCCAAGGTGCCACGCAGTGGGACTGAACCAGGAATCATGTGGTTGCTAAGCAAGCTACTTACCACACAGCCACTCATATATATAATGAATAAAAAATTGCTGATGATTTTTCCGCTTTAATATTTAGATGCTCATAACTTATTAGGTGTTACAAGTTACAAGGCAACTTTGATAGGAGTTTCTCGCTTAAAGCTGATTTTCAAACTGATATTTGTTATTCACTGTTTAAATAGGAAATGTTTAATTACAAAGACACATGCCAACACCAACACATACCAACACGCGAACACATACACACACATATGCACGCATACAAACGTACACACACAAAAGCACAGGACCAAGTCCTGTACCAAGGGCTTTCTATTTTCTTTCTACTATATTTATAGGTTTAACGAAAGCGCTCATACACTAGAAAAAAAAAACTTCTCAAAAAAGGTTAGTAACACCCTCATAACAGATTTCATAACAGTTCTTAAGAAAGCATATATATTTGCAGCCATAAAGAGAGGAATCTGTAATGCTTATGGGTGTACACACACACGCACACACACACACACGCACACACACACACACACACACACACACACACACACACACACACACACATTCGCAGCTATAAAGAAAGGGACATGTAATGCTTATATGTCTTAACGACAGAGAGATATTGGATTGTACAGTTCACGTTATGTGAAGAACTGGATTTTCAGTTGATTATACTTCAAATCTCTTGTTTCTGTCATCTCTGACACAACGATCGATCCACGCAAAGGGAAATGCTATAGACATATAATAAATGCTGTTTAATAGCGTTGATTTAACCCCGAATCTAAAAAGTTTTTTAGTGACACAGCCACCGCTCCTTAAATTTGACCTCCTTAAAACGTCAGTATTTAAACTACTGTATTTCATGAAACTGCTGACAATCACTGATGCAGATCTTAATCCATTATAGACGAATATGAATAGAAAATTTGACATGGCCATCAACACAGTTTAGAAAAATGTGTTCGTATATGACAATATCTTTCTCGTAATGTTTCTATAC
>NC_142934.1:51986208-52063708 GCF_046866305.1 Octopus bimaculoides | reverse complement strand
ATTTAGTCTTATCAAAATCGTAGTGTCATTGTAATATAAAACCTTAAACTTACTAAAATATTAACCTACCAATAAAAACAAAATATAGCTACTAGAATAATTAAATAGATACCCCAACACACACCCTAATACATACATAAATATATACATACATACAAACACATATACATATATATATATATATATATATATATATATATATATATATATATATACATATATATACATATATATATATACATACATACATACACACACATATACATACATACACACACATATATATACACTTACATGCATATACAAATATACATACTTATATATAAAAAACATATAAACATATATACATACGAATATACAAAATAATATACGTATATACACACAACATACACACATATATACACATAAACACTAATAAAAGCATATACATGAATAAAAACATACATACACATATATACATAAATACACACATATATAAATACATATAACACATATAGACCAAAACATACACACTACCATAAATATATATATATATACATAAATATATATCTACACATACACACATGTACCTACCAAAATATACATATAAAAACAAATACACTCATACACACATATAATAAATAAAGAATAATATATATAAATACACACTCATCCTCCCCTGCTCTCAAATATACATATTATATAGATACACATATACAGACATATATACATACACATAAAAATACACATATATATACAGAAAAAACATGCATATACATATACATATATACATATACATATATACATATATATACATATATATATACACATATCCATAAATATATATATATATATACACCTATATATATATACCTACTAATTTATATAGACAAATTACACACACTCACATATATACTTATACCCATATATATATACATATATATACACATTTACATAAGTACATACATAAATATACATATACATATACACAAAAATACTCATAACTATATATATAAAAAAAATTTTAAAAATATACAAAATATACACACAAATAAAAATTCACTCAAATAAATATATAAATAAGGAATATTCTAAAAAAAAACTACACTCACGTACTCACTCACACGCACAATATATATAAATATACATCTATACTCACAAATATATATCTTTATACATACATGTAAATACAAATATACACTCAATATACACAAACATATATACATACACCTAAAAATATACATACATACTAATGCATATAGACTAAAACACACACCCTCAATATATACATATACATGCATATACACATACCCATATAAACAAAATAAATAAAAAATTATTAGCTAAAGTTTTTATATAAATAAAGTAGTTTATGTCTACATTTTATTTTTCGTTCATCAAAAGAATTAAGTAAATTATTATCCTTATGAAATAATATCTCTTTAAATTCATTATTACATAAATTACAAAAGTTATTACCTATATGATAGGATTTAGCTTTACAAACTATCTCCCATTTTAAAATATATTTAATATTTTTAGCTTTAAGTTCCCAAATATATTTGCTGAGGCCAGTAGAATTAATTAAATTTCTATTCTTAAATGAGTGCATATGTTGAGCTACTCTTAATTTAATTTTATTAGAAGTCGAAACTATATAAATCTTATTTAAATTATAACCATTATGTTTATTTTCATTCAATAATTTCACTATACATTTATACACTACATCTTTCAAATTACATTTATTATTAAAATTACATATAGTTTTATCTAAACATGTACAATTAATTATATTCTGGTCAACATTATTACTATTAAAATTAATATTAGAATAATTATTAAATTTAAATTTGTAGTAATTATTTAACTTAAATTTATTAAAAGAAGAGATAATATTAGCAACATTATTAGTAGTGGAATAACCTACACGAAAATTATTTTTAGAAAAAATATAATGATATTTTTTATTATCTCTAAGGAATAAATCAATAACTTTAAAAACTTCATTAATAATGTTAGTTTTAACTTGAACACCGTATGGAATAATTAACCAGAGTTTGTTCTTATTATAGATATTATTGAATTTATTATTAGTATTATTAAATGTATTATTATTATTATATATATATATATATATATATATATATATATATATATATATATATATATATATATATATATATATATATACATATATACATACACACACATATACATACATACACAGTTAGCTAAACTTAGTATATACACTATTTAATTTATGTCTACATTTGGTTTTACGCTTATCAAGGGAGTTAATCAAAGTATTATTATTATTTAATGCTATCTTCTTAAATTTATTAATACACAACATACAAAAATTACTACCTATACGATAAGATTTCGCCTTACAGATTATCTCCCAATCTAAAATGTACTTAATGTTTTTAGATTTTAGTTCCCAAATATATTTACTAAGACCAGTAGAATTAACCAAATTTCTATTCTTAAAGGAATTCATGTGTTGAGCCACACGTAATTTAATTTTATTCGAAGTTGATCCTATGTAAATCTTATTTAAATTATAACCATTAAATTTATTCCAATCCATTAAAGTCACTATGTATTTATACGCCATATCTTTCAAATCACAATTATTATTAAATTTACATTTGGTTTTATCTCTACATGTCCAATTAATCATATCCTGGTACAATTAATCATATCCTGCATTCACTGCGGAGTAGATTTAGTAAACAACATTAACTCGTTGCAGACGAAATTTTCCGTTTCATTTGAAACAGTCTCACACTCCTTGTCGCCTCTCTTTTCATTAATGATAATTTAATATATATTCATTTTAATGTTTCCGTTTCAAGTTTTCATTCGCTATTTGTAACATCCACAGTATATTCTATATACTCAATATAAAAAAATACATTTATTTAATGAATGAATGCTATTAGACAAAATATAACTTGAGGCTTCCGTGATATAGTATACCTGTATAATTTTTTTTTTTTTTAATTGAGAAGTGATTTTGTTGGTATGGCTGTTTGGAACGCTATAAACCTTACAATAATAACTATGTGAGCGCTGCTTTTTCTAGCACGCTAAACATGCTAGGCTTACTTTCACGCTTCTTTAAATTACAGATATATCATAACTACGATAAATTACTGAAAGAAATATATAGTAAGCAAGTGAGATTTTCTTTACAAACTGAGGTTTTCAGGAAAATTTACTTCCTGAACTTCCTTTTATTATTGAATATTTCAAGTTCACAAATTTAAATATTCGGTACAAGATAGCTTGGTGTTCTTTCGGTTTCTGATGCCACATCCACTTCGGCAATTCGGGTGCACTCGCATCTCTCACATTTGCCACCTATATTTTAGCTATCCTCAAACTCTCTGCTACCTACTCACTCAGTACATCTTTTCTAGAAAGTCGTTCTTGTAATACTCTGTAACTGACAACTTTCAACTCCCAGAATTATGGTTACGTTTAACTCGCCGATTGCAGAGAGACAGTGGAGTCCATGGACATCGTAGCCTTTTCACTTACTCTTAACTAATACACAAAAATATCAAGACATCAAAAAATTATACATTTAGTTATTAAAGAATCCTTTACTGGAATCAGTTTGATAACTTATTGTTTTAAACTTAAATGCTGCTTAGAGAAATTCCTGTAGTCACTTTTTTTTTCTGTACGTTAACATATTAAAGAGTTTGCTACACATCATACGACAGGAAAATTTGGGAATATATATTTTACCGGTGTGAATAGTATCAAATTATGTTACAGAGGTGCAATAATTAAGATTTCAGTTTTTATAATGTTTTGGTGCGTGTACGAAATAATGAAATGAATATTAATTTTCAGTATAAAAATATTTATTAGATTATGATACATTTAAAGGAAAGAAATTTCTTATATATTTGTCATAAATATGTGTTCAATAGTAAAGAATAATAATTCTTTCTACTATAAGCACAAGGCATAAAATTGGAGGGAAGGAGAATAGTCGATTTCATAGACCTCAGCGCTGTAATGGTATTTAGTTGATTTACCCCGAAAGGATAAAAGGCATAGATGACTTCGATTGACTTTGAACTCAGAACATCAATAATAATAATGATGTGTTCAGAATTTTGATACAAGGCTAGCGATATTGTGGGAGAAGTAAGTCGATTACATCGACGCCAGTTATTAACTGGTACTTATTTTATCGACCCTTAAGGATGAAAGGTAAATTAGACCCTAGCAGTATTTGAACTCAGAACGTTAAGTCGGGAGGAGTGCCACTAAACATTTTGTCCGGCGCAGTAACTTATTCTGCCAGCTTCACCATCTAAATAATAATATTGGTTTCAATTTTTGGCACAAGGCCAGAAATTTTATGGGTGGGAGTAAGTCGATGTAATCCATCCCAGTGTTCAACTGGTACTTATTTTATTGACTCCGAAATGCCGCTAACCGTTTTGCCTGGTATGCTAACGATTCAGCCAACGTACTGCCTTAATAATTATTTCAATTTTGGCACAATGCCAGCAAGTTGGGAAAATGGGAAAAGTCGAATACATTGATCTCCAGGACTTAAATGCTACTTATTTTATCGACCTAGGTAGGATGAAAGGCAAAATCTATCTCGGCGGAATTTGAACTCACAACGTAGAACCTGACGGATTGCCGCTAAGCATTTTGTCCGGTATGTTAACGACTCTGTCAGTTGTTAATGATAATGATGATGATGATGATCAACTATCAATTACAACAATAACTTTAGGTCATATAGTTTTCTTTAGGCATCACTCAATTTTACCTGACCAACATACGTGAAAAGATAAGAATTCCTGTATCTATGTAACATCACAAGACATTACCCACTGTGGTAAATTTGTATTCCCAACATTAACCCGTCATACAACAGGTGATGTTTTAATGCTAAAAACAAAGACCTTCAAACAGCGATGATAAAACTATAAATTCGGAAATTTGCTGATAACAGAGGCAATATCCGTAGTAGTGAAGTAGGAGGAAACTGAAGGGATAGAGAAGTAATTCTCATCGGGGAATGAAGGTAGAGGAGATAAGTTATTAATTGTAATTGTTAGTAGTAGTTAATGAATGAGAGGTAGCATGACTAAGCAATTAACAATGAGCATAATTGTTGAAGATATAAAAGCAATACCTTTACAATTGTGTACACTCCAATTTCATAGAAACTTGTACTAGTCAAGTGAATGGAAAGCTTCAAGTTGTGAGGAGTATATTCAAAATCTGCTTTAATAGACACTTAACTCTTAGCATTTCTTGCCTTGCCTTTAAGTCATCGTTATTTATTAACTGACGAACACCTGATTAGTAAATGGCTCCTTACTAAAAACTTCACATGATTTAGCTTCTTTTCTGTTCGCTAAGTATCTCTTCAGTTATCCTAATTAACGATTAATAAACAATGTATAATCATTATCAAAGATTACAGTCAAAAATAAATGTTTTAAGAAAAAATACACCATGTACAACACTTGCTAATCCAATTCACATGCGTCATATTTCGTTGTGAGTTAAAATGGTATCAGAAAGTTGTTTTCGATTTGGTTGCTATCAATCGATACAGCGTTTGTTTTATTTTATTACTTTTTCAATTATTACATTTTGCATTAACTCCGTAACTTCTGGAATTTTTTATCCTTTGTTTTGTGTGTGTGTGTGTGTGTGTGTGTGTGTGTGTGTGTGTGTGTGTGTGTGTGTGTGTGTGTGCGTGCGCGCGCGTGTTGCCTGCGAAATATTGTTGTTCTATTCTATACATTTCTGTACGATATATTCCGTTGTTTTGTTTTTAAGTATTTTAGAGGTTTCACTTTCACGTGTTGGGTTCTTTGTCGTTGATTTCGTCTTTCCCTTCATCTCATTTTTTACTTTTACTTTTCTTTTTCATTTCCTTCTGTTTTTTGTCTTTTGTTTGTTTCTGCGTGTTCTTTGTTTCCTTGGTGCTGTTATTGCAGTTTTTTTTTTTGTGTGTGTTTTTCTTGTTTTGTTCGTGTTCTCAAACATGTCACTTAAAACTGATTCCTTGCTGTCTGATGATAAATGACATTTGTCATTCATCGCAAATAGATAAGAAAGAAAATTAAATAATTTATTAGCAATATTACTGTCATTTTTTTTTTTTTTTTTTTTCCTTTTTATCTTGCTTGTATATGTTTCTATAGTTTACGCTCAAAATGTTGCCTAGTTTCTTTTCCGCATCATTTTAGACGAAACAGAGAAATAGATGGTACTTTGAGTGTTCGAAACGTATAATAATTATGCTTCCTTTTCTTTCTTTCATTGAAAGATTAATCATGATGCTGGTAGAATTAGAAACTTGTCAGACTATGTATTTACTGCATTACGTTACGTCTGCTTTAATATTCTGAGTTTATATCTTTTAACAGTTGAAATTCGAACGTAAGAACAGTGAATTCAAGTAACTTGTAAGTCATAGTACTGAAAGATTGAACGTTTGAATACTAGGAGCACCGATTATTGAAATATTTACAAGTAATCCAGAACATGAGCTTTAAAAATTTGATTTACGCTTTTAAAAGGGAGTTTTTAAGTAATACTTTTGCTTTTATTGTGATATGTTAACAAAGATATGCGAGATATTCTGAGTATATTTACTTAAAAATAGCACGAACAAGTAGGCACAGGGCCCGAAATTTGGGGAAAAGGGGCTAATCGATTATAATGCTCACATTGCTCAACTGGTGATTGTTTCATCGTGTCCGGAAGGATGAATGGCAAAGTCAATCTAGGCGATATTTGAAGACGGATAAAATGCCACTAAGTATTCTTGGAAGAAAAGGAGAAAAATCATTTCTGATTATACATATTGCTTGCCCTGACGACAGTAGAGTCTTCGAAAAAGAAAGTGAAAAATTTATGACATATGAAACTCTGGAGAGATTAATGAAAAAGCTATGTTTCTCAAATAATGTTGATTTTTTAAAATCCTAAATAAAGGCACTGAAAACTATTTTCCTCTTATTTTTTTCCTTAAAAAAACTCAAGCTGATGTAGCACAATACAGAGTAAATATATTATACTTCTCAAACACTGACTATGACATGGCATAATTAAAGTAAAGTTAAATCTTACAATACCGCGAATAAGCTAAGTTTTAAAACTATAACACAAGATTTTAAAGCTAGTTTCCATATTTTTACTTAAATATTTCAAGATTTGGTGTTCTGAGTGATTCGGTTAATATTATCCACGACAGGCTTTCCAGTGGTTTTGTAGGATTTATTTAGGTCTTTGTGAATGAAATCCCGGTATTCCTTGATAAGAATTGAGTATAGATTTCCGGTCTTATCAGAGGATACGTGACTTTTTTCTGATCTTGTGATTTGTCTTACAATTTTAGAAAGTTGGCACTGGTAAATTTAGAGAATTTAACTTTTTTAACCATGCTTAGAATATCCGATTCGAATTTGTCGAGCAGAGAGTTATGGAGCAGGGTTTTTATAGGATTTGTCGTTGTAATTGCATTTTTTGTTTGATATGTGGCTATTGTCAAAGGAGAAAACTCGCGATCTCACACTTGTTAAATCATTAGTTTTGTGTAGTAATATATCCGTTTCTTGAGATGGAAGGAGTGTGTACTTAACTGAGATGCTGAGAAATTGCTTTTCCATGTTGCGTACTACCTATTGTAAGTGCTCAGAGAAGAGAGCATAGAATAGAGTATGTATACAGGATTTCCGTTTAATGACGTAATGTAATAGGTATGTACTATAATTGCTCGGTCTAGTTTACCACTATAACACCGGTTTGAAGTGCAACTGAAAACAAGTTGTTGAGGCTGCCTATCAAAGATGGCTAGAAATGATTCATCGTAGAGCAGGTAGATATATACTGGAAATATAGAATAAACAAGCAAAATATGTGGTATCACTTTAGAGCATTTAATTTATAATTTAAACTTAATGCAGGTTAGTTATAGTAAATAGGTAATCGTTGATTCTCAACAAGTCAGCTGTTGTATGTACGCATGTATGTATGCATTATGTATGCATGTATGTATGTACGTACGTATGTATGTATGTATGTATACTTGCACACACACACACACACATACATACATACATATATATATCTTAATATATAAATCTGAAGTTGTGTGTCTGTGTGAAGCCTTTTTGAAAGTTTATAAAAATCCACATTTTCCACTTTTTCGTAAAAATTCTTACATCAATGGAATTTTCTCGATGTGAACTTTCCAGTGCAGTAATTAGATTTTTAAAATTCCGTTTACTTTGTACATTTAGGTGTGTAGTGGGGGAAACATGTATGTGTGTGCATTTACACTATTCGCTGGATGTTTTATGCTATAAAATTGGCAGTTACCTACATAGATACATAAAGTGTCCGATGTGATGCATTGCAGTGTTTGTTTCCTTTCTGTACGTTTTCAATTCAAATCTTGCTTTCTTCCAGGCGCCGAAAGGATGGGCCATTCATCGCCTTTTTTCTTGTTGGCAGGAAACATAAAACAAAAACTTATGAGATATAGGAAATAAGTAAGAAAATATATAATTATTCCAGTCAAATAGTCACGATAGCAGTACAGTAGTTTACAGGACATATCCCAAAGGAAACTTTCAGGTGGCTTGCTCTCGAAGAAAAAGAACAGGCAATATATATATATATACATATATATATATATATATATATATATATATATATATATATATATATATATATATATATATATATATATATATATATATATATATATATATATATATATATATATATATATATATATATATACATATATATGTATGTATGTATGTATGTATATATATATATATATATATATATATATATATATATATATAGAGAGAGAGAGAGAGAGAGAGAGACAAATAGTAAATGAGTATATGCATATATACGTACAGGTATGTGCATACCGACATCCACCTGTATGTATAGGTGCATATCTGGGTACAGGACATTGCAAACAAAACGTAGACGAGAAAACACACAAGCCACATAGAGAACATTCTACTTCATCAGCTACCCCCGTTTTAACACCGGCGTTTCGAAGAGCTGGGCAGGACGCATCGTTAAAACGGCTCTTCCCATGGACCGCAAATTAAATTTGTATACACAAATTAAATCTTGCCATGGAGGAATGTAGTGGCGGACAAAAAACAAGACAGGAAAACAAACAGAAAAGGCTTTACGGCCAGACGAGAAAAATTATGTGTGTATGAACGCTGTGAGGCACGAACTTGAAAGGGACGAAGTAGTTCGCGTGTTTGCTCGGCGATAGCCAAGGAAGAAAAAGATTATTGACCGGAAGCATGTGACCTTGCCGGAGTAAGGGGAAGAGAGAGAGAGTGGTAGAGGGAGAAATAAAGGGATGAAGTAGAAGAATAGGTGAGCAACGAGAGGAAGAGAAAGAGAGGAAGTACGAGGGGAAAAAAGAGAAACGTAGAAGTAACAGAGGAAGAACGAGAGGGATAAAGCGAGATACGTAGTAGTAAAGAGGAAGAACGAGAGGGGGAAAAATGATAGAGGAAGAGAAAGAGATAGAGTAGCGTCGGAAAATATAAGTTTACGAAAACTACTTACGAATTGGAGACGCTGCGTTCAGTCATGTAAAAACAAATAGTAAATGAGTATATGCATATATACGTACAGGTATGTGCATACCGACATCCACCTGTATGTATAGGTGCATATCTGGGTACAGGACATTGCAAACAAAACGTAGACGAGAAAATACACAAGCCACATAGAGAACATTCTACTTCATCAGCTACCCCCGTTTTAACATCGGCGTTTCGAAGAGCTGGGCAGGACGCATCGTTAAAACGGCTCTTCCCATGGACCGCAAATTAAATTTGTATACACAAATTAAATCTTGCCATGGAGGAATGTAGTGGCGGACAAAAAACAAGACAGGAAAACAAACAGAAAAGGCTTTACGGCCAGACGAGAAAAATTATGTGTGTATGAACGCTGTGAGGCACGAACTTGACAGGGACGAAGTAGTTCGCGTGTTTGCTCGGCGATAGCCAAGGAAGAAAAAGATTATTGACCGGAAGCATGTGACCTTGCCGGAGTAAGGGGAAGAGAGAGAGAGTGGTAGAGGGAGAAATAAAGGGATGAAGTAGAAGAATAGGTGAGCAACGAGAGGAAGAGAAAGAGAGGAAGTACGAGGGGAAAAAAGAGAAACGTAGAAGTAACAGAGGAAGAACGAGAGGGATAAAGCGAGATACGTAGTAGTAAAGAGGAAGAACGAGAGGGGGAAAAATGATAGAGGAAGAGAAAGAGATAGAGTAGCGTCGGAAAATATAAGTTTACGAAAACTACTTACGAATTGTCTCTTACAGTCATGTAAAAACAAATAGTAAATGAGTATATGCATATATACGTACAGGTATGTGCATACCGACATCCACCTGTATGTATAGGTGCATATCTGGGTACAGGACATTGCAAACAAAACGTAGACGAGAAAATACACAAGCCACATAGAGAACATTCTACTTCATCAGCTACCCCCGTTTTAACATCGGCGTTTCGAAGAGCTGGGCAGGACGCATCGTATGTATGTATGTATGTATGTATATATATATATATATAGGTTATGAGTGGCAGTGGTGTCAATTAGACCCAGAGGTTTCAGGTAATGCTAAGTAAGTGCTATGGATAGACCACGGTTAAGCTCCATGTTCGGTGGTTATGCGAATAAGGGGTCCAACGTAGGTCATATATCAGCGTGTGAATATAGGATATACTTTTGGCAATGAGATAAAAAAAAACAAGGCTGTGTATAATATAGAACATTTGTAAATCGAATGTCTTACAGCTCTTTCCAGGATATTTATTATATCTCTTCATTGGAGACGGTGTGAGAAGACGATTAAGCTATAGCTAGTTTAGTTAATATAGGAAATAGAGAGTGAACGTAGGGATATTGTATTTGTAAATCCATTGTTTAGGCAGAATGGTATACATATAAGATTACAATACCTTGTGAGTAAGATCCAATTGTTTTTAAGGTTGGTCGTTGGTTTTGTAAATCCATTATTAAGATTCCAATACCCTATGAGTAAAGTCCAACAGTCTTTGAAATTAGTCATTCCAAATACAGCGTTTATACACCCTATTTGGTGTTACCAACTATAATGGTTAGTAACTCACGTATGCCGGAGGGTGTGAGGTCGAATAGCTGGAGGTTGATGGATGGGGAGGTGGGAGAAGATGAAGGGGAGATGGGGAGGAGGAGGTTATTGGGGAGAGAGAGAGGGATGAGGAGGGAGATGGCGGGCAAGGAGATGTAGGGGAAATAAGGACGTTATGTGGTTTATGAAGATATCAACGGCCAGGAGAGCGGGTAGAGAGGTGTAGAGAGAAACTACGTCTAAACTAAAAGGGTATTTGTTAGTTTTAAGTATGGAGGGGTCGATATCTTTGAGTCTTGTGAAGATTTCGTGGGATCAGCTGACGTGTCCGAGGTATGCGTGTAATAAGGGCTTGAGGAGTTTTGAGAAGAGCCAAGAAATCTTATGGAAAGGACCGTTAATTCCTGATAATATTGGGCTGATTTTAAGCTTAGGTCCGGGTTTGTGGTTTTTTATTAAATAGTAGAAGGATGAAGGTTGGAAAGGTGGTGTTTCTAGATGTGTAGCGTACACTCGAGTGAAATTCCCCTCCTCTTTATTATATATAAATACATACGAACGTAGTAGATAACAGCTAGCCTTTGGCCGCATTTTGGACCCCGTTGTGTCCACTACTCTGATTAGTTAGTATTGGCGCAATTTGTCTCTTACTCTATCGCGCCAATACGCAGTGTATAACCAATCGAAGCCCCTAAATAAGGTCACATATGAAAGCCTGTTCTCAACTTAGTTTTGAGCCTACAATTTCTTATAAAAAAATCAGCTTCTCATTTCGATGTCTTTCGGTTCCAGACCTTTTAAGGTGTAGCCACTGACCACATAAGACACAGCCAGTTCCAGCGACAACACAACAGCAGCCACATGGAGACTTAACAACTTCGTCCAACAGCATTCGGTGACCTCCATCTCTGTCGCCATCATCGTTCTAACGTCAACATCTCTCTACGTACACAACTCAACAAGCAACTCGCCCCGGTTACAACACTGCACTGTTCGTGAATTACTTCACCATGGATCAACAGCGAATGTACAACCTGCGAGAACTTTTGTACCAAGTTACCCACGCACCAGCATCATAGCCACAACTTCACGTACGCCATGCACCGCAACCGGCTCTGCATCATCGTTGCAACCTCTTGATACAGTATTTCAACTGTCGTGTACAATTGACTACGAATATGTATCATTCTTGTGTCTATGAACTTACTCCTCACTTCGATGGCTATAGACTCTTTCACTGTCTTTTCATCGCCATCCTCATATGTTCTTAACACGCATACGGCTATACACACGCATACATTTTATTCTTATATGACGGCCTGTTTATTATTCTGTACATATGACCGACTCACAATCACACATGTTAACATATCAATAAATCTTCTCTTAAACATTCTACCTGGTTGTGTCTCTTTTCTCCCTCTGGCACATATATGCATTATTCTATTTATATTTATTGTATCGATCGTGTGATGTACTAAGGAGCCATTCTCGTCACCTCGCTTCGCACGGACGTTACAAATTGGTGACCCGTTCCAGCTCCTTGAAGCTACAAAAATAACTATAATGGGAGAAGGAGATACTCCACAGGTATCACAAACCTTCCATTCCATTGTAGATATGTAGTTCAGTCTAGTCTTCTTATGGAGATTCCTTTGGTGACAGATGTTGGTCCAGCTGGTGTTGATGGTAGACTCCAATTGGTGAGGTGTAATGTTGTAAACCTTCTCGTTTAGTGTGGTGTCACTGAGGTGTTCGATAGCTAGTTTGTTGTAGGTGGATTTGTCTATAATGCAGATTTTTTCCCTTTATCTGAAGGTATGTAGATGAGGTTTTTTTCTTAGGTTTTGCAAGGTATTTAGTAAAGTTGGTATTTAGTAAGGTTGCATGATGGGGAAGGGCGTGTTAAGTATGGATTGTTTGAATCAAGCTAGTTTGGTGTTGAGTTCGGAGTTGTGAGGGGGTGGAGTGGGTTATCAAGGTAGTATACGGGGAACCTAAGTGTAGCGGAGGAGGAAGATAATGATGAGGACGGTGAAGATGACGATGAGGAAGATTTCGAGGACGTAGGAGGTAAAGGGGTAGATGATGACGATGACGCTGATGAAGACGGTAAAGATGGAGATGGGGACGAAGATGTAGAAGAAGATTTAGATGATGGTGAGGGTAATATCGGCGATGATGTCAACAGTGAGGATATTGGCGGCGATGAAAATGCAGACGAAGGTGATGTGGTGGGGAGAGAGAGGATTTAAGGGCCGTAATCCATTTTAGTTAGTAAGCTGTCCGACAGAAGTTGGTCTCTATCTCCAGTCTCAATTTGTCATTGAGTTGTGTTAGAATGAATTTGGGTCCTTAGCTTAGCAGTTGTTTCTCTGCCTGTGTGAGGTCTGTAACTAGGGAATCGTTAGCAGCAGCAGCAGTGGCCGTCGTAGGCATGGATTATTAGGTGGTGGTGGGGCCCTGTGGGTGGTGGTAGTAGGGCGCATAGAGTTCAGGGCTGGTCAGTCATTGCTATGGTTGTCGTGTTGGGGGTGGTGGTGGTTGAAGTATTTAAGTTGTTATATTTTTGTTGGTCAGTGTGGTGTATATTGTTGTAGGTGTTAGTGGAGGTGTCGGGATGGTGGTAGTAATTGTTGTTGGTCGAGTTAGTGTGAGTGTGTTTGTGTGAGTGCGTGCGTGCGTGCGTTATAATGAAGTATGTAGTGATTTTCCGATGCTGTCACATGATATCTACAATACTATGCCTCATTCATTTTTACTTATAACATTCAATATCTTGCGAGCTATTTTACGTTGAATCCGTCAGTGCTTCATAAAATAATTAGTAGTGAATTACTGGGTTGTATACATATTTGACTGTTCTCGCTCTCAAAATGCATAAAATTTCTGCTTACATTAGAAATCAATAATTTATTTTCGTCTTATCCTTTGGGTCTTTCTTTGCACTATTTAAAATGGAACGTTATTGTAAAGCTGCTTTGTTCAGAATTAACGAAGTTCTATTTTAGCCTTCGACATAAATAATTGATGTACCTAGCATTTTGTTTAAACGTGTATTGTACAAGATAACATTATGATTGTATACCTTAGAGATAAAACTGATATGAGAAAGCATTATGCGACACAGTTGCTGTTTCTATTTTTTTATTTCATTTATTTAATTATCATGTTCATTATGTACGTTACGAAAAAGAAGGAAGGAAAGTATTATTTCCTTTAGAATATATCTGTTTATTATTTAAAGTAAAAATATATGGTTAATTACTTACTGAAATCTACTTATAGTGAAAGTCTTTACTCCCCGTAGAAATATAATTATAATATTCTCGTATCATTTAAAATAATTATAAATAATTAGTAATGGTTATGTATTTGATTTATTTTCGTATATTTAAGTTGATATAGTAAGTTTGACATCAATGTGAAACTGACTATCCTGCCTTATTTTGCAAGGTATAATATACCCTAGACTTCTCAGTGTCATGTTCTTTGTAAAGGACATTAGACTCTACCTTGAGGTAACTTTGACTGCAGTTTCACCGCACAGTTATAACTTTCTTCCGGTTCTTTCGCAAATTGGAGTCATAAGGGAATCAGCCTTTATCACTATTCCTTACATTTTCGAATTAAGTAAAAGAAAAAACGTCTTTATATTAAGATATTTTCTATTCTTTCTTCGAACATTTATCACTTTAGTTGACAACAATATAGAAAGTGCTTTTTAATGTATATGTTGTGAACATACACATGACATATATTTCTACTTCATATTACATAATATATATTTTTTTATTCGTCAGTCATTTTCTTAAGATTCACCTTACAATGTTAATAATGGATTCTAGATTTTGCGCCAGTAGCCCAAAGATATTTTGATGTATATGCGTGTTGTGCTTCTTAGTAAAAAGTTAAAACTAGAAATAATAGACATCCTTAAGAGATTTCATGATGTTTATGTGAGAATAGAGTTACGAGAAAGGGTTCAACACAAGGATCTTTTTTGGAATAGGGCTTACACTAATGTTGCAACAGTGAGAAACTGATGCTTGAGGAAAAACTGAAAAATCTAGTTTTCTGAATCTCAATTGGCTTGCATTAACACAGAAAATATAGCAATGACTGTTAATCCTGTTCCGTGGAATGTTTAGTCATTGTAATGTTGAGAATGAAAGACGTCTTCACTTGCAAAATATTCTCTCAGCGATCAAACCCATTAACTATATTCTGGCTAATCCTGTTTCTTGTTTAATAAATAATCTAGACTGCTACGATTCAGAAAAATCCTAGACAAATTAAACCGATTATGTTGTTCATATACTAGAACAAGATAACCAACAACCATAACCTTTGGCAGAAGCTCAAAAGAACGATTTAGTAAGAAACCCTTGAAACATTTGGAATATAAACAACAGGAGAACAGTTTTTTTTAGGGTTTAGCACATCAATGGCAATTCTAAACTATCTAGTTTATTCTGGTTACTTATAATAATTGTATTAGTACACACACACACAGGCACACTCACAACATTTCTACACTCGTCTGTAGAAATACATAAATCCGGAGGTGAAGCATACTGTAAGATGTAGAGCAGGTAATATTATAGTGGAGTAGGCTGGTTTATGGGGTTACTCTGGGTTTCTCGCTCATAAAAGGTTTAGACATACGGCATATCTTCCGACCCCAAACACTACTAGCCTGAGACCTCTTTAAAATATGGAGGTGGGGAAAAGCCTCGTTTTTAAGGCTGGCCACCGATGTCAGGTATCTCCTTTCCGGAACTCTGAAGGAGCACAGATGATTGGAAATACGCTGTTTGCGAGAGTTCCCAATGCATCCTACGTATTTATGTGGGTGGCAGCGCCAGCAGCATTGTCGACAACAACAACAACAACAGCTGTAACAAGAACAGCAACAACAGCAACGCCAGCAACAGCAGCAACAACGACTGCACTACAGGCAACACGCGCAGGGACGAGAATATGACCAGCAACAACATCACCCCCAGTGACGCTCACACCAGCACCAACAGCAGCAGCCCCAACCCCAGCAGTGACAACTCCATCGGCGGCATCAGCGGTAACGGCAGCAGCAACAGCACCAACAACAGCAGCACCTACAACAGCAACATGCGCAACATCACGCGCTCACAGAAGTACGTGAGGTGCACTGCAAAATCTCTCAAACAGCGAATTTCCAATCATCTGTTCCCCTTCAGAGTCCCGGAAAGGGGATACGTGATATCACGGGCCAGCCATATCTGGCAATTAAGAGACGAAGAGATTCCATACTCGATCGCATGGAAAATACTCGAGAACCCAGGCCCCTACATCAATGGGACGAAACGGTGTAAGTTATGCATTTCCGAACACACGAGTATCCTTAAAGACTCACTCGTGCAAGGGAACATCCTGAACTCCAGGACGGAGATTTTCGGACCATGCTTGCATTTTAGAAAATTCCTACTGGTTTTTGGAATCCACAGGGCAGCACCACATCGGGAGACCAATAGCCAAGGCCGAAGAGAGACAATCGTTTACCTTCGTGATGCTTTAGTGAGCGCAATATGGCAGCACGGCCGAAGATCGATGAACAATGGCCAAGGGAGATAATCACCCAGGGTTTTTACCCATAAAAACGAGGCTTTTCCCTCCATCCATATTTTAAATAGGTCTCAGGCCAGCAGTGTTTGGGGTCTGAAGATACGCCATAAGGCTAAACTCTCTATGAGCGAGAAACCCGGGGTAACTCCGTAAATCGGCCTACCCCACTATAATACACACACACACACACACCACAATATATATATATATATATATATATATATATATATATATATATATATATATATATAAGCCAAGAAAGACAGAACAAATTTCAAAGGTCAGCGTTCATATTCACTCACTATATATTTCAAAGCATCGGAATACCCTCACAGCATACATAGATGCACTCATATACACATGATATAATATAAAAATATGTAAATATATAAATACATAAATGTACTTGCGAGGTTGTATGTCCGTATTAAAATCAATGAGGATATTAAAATATGTACATGGTGAAGATATAGCGGTAATCTAAATAGATGAGAATGTTGGTATAAAATGATTTTAAGAAGAATCTTTAGAAGATACAAAGTTTGACGGCCGTTTCGAGAAAATATGGGTTGGTATGGGCGAGTTAATTCCAACCATAACAATCATATACATTTCTCTCATTAGAGTTAATGTGAAAGGATTTATAAAAGAGTTATTTAAATCTTAAAGTTCTAAGCAACATGAGAAATTTAAGAATTTTTTAAATTCGAATGCTGTGTCGAACATACTATACTGTTCAGGCGGATGATATAATAAGAGCTAAATTTACATGTTTAACTAGATTATGAAGCTATAGATTTTAAGATGAATCCAAATGCACAAAGAGTAAATAGTTTAAAATCATATAAACTAATTATTTTTGGAATAAAATTTAAAAGTTGTCTACAAACAATAATGACATCCGAGATCTTATTAAGTAAAAATTTTTCATCTGCACGGAGAATATTAATCGCTTTTTTGTGTATAATTTACAATTTCTGGTGTGTGTATTGTATGGTGTGGTTTCCGTATTAATAGACCAATCCAGACTCAATTCTTTATGGTGAAACCTCAACTTTATATACGATATTTCTCCTTAAACATAATCCCTTTAAGGAACATAAATCCCGGTTACGACAGTTACATCTTTTCCACGCTTCGGCTTTATATATTTAATATCAAAATTCTTATTATTATTCATATTCAGACCAGCTATACTATCATCTTCATCGATACCATTATTTCTAAGTTTTAATCTATTATTCGCCGCAATTATAGATCTTAGCTTGGGCGTAGTTAGTACGATAGTTTAAGGCAGGATCTATTACAGATGGTATATTTATGGCCTAATGGGAAATTTCTGTCAATAATCCTAAAACATAATTTAGCGAGGTTACTGACTTGCAGGGAAAATGGAAGGGTAAACGAGATAATTTTCCATTTCTTCATCGAGTTGTTCGTACTCTGCCTTGTATAGTTATTATTATTATTATTATTATTATTATTATTTTAAAACCTTCTCCAATGCATATTTTCGATACAGCCTTGACCGATAGTACACCTCGGAGGGGTCAGGACTAAATCGGGATTAGACGCTGCCTTTTAGAGGATCGGGAGCCCTTTGGGCGTTCTATTTTCCTTTCCGCAAGGGCTGCCAACCCATGGTTCACTTTTAGTATTTTCGTGTGTGAGATCAGTCGAGTTTATTTCAGATATTCTCATTTTAAAACTCATCTCTGGCTAATCGTTCAGAGGACGTTGGTGTTGTGTCGAGTCATTTGATTCCCTGGTGCATTTGATGTGTGTTCGCTCCATGTGAGTCTTGTTATTGCAGTCTTGTTATTGTTTAATTGTTGAAGGTCTGCCGCACCTAATTGTTATATTACTGAATTGTTAAACTTGTTGCCTGAATTTTTATTTTTATTTTCCATTCATGGGTGAAGTTGTGAAAAACGACAGTATGGAAAGTCAACCAATTCCAGCAGGTAGCTACACTGCAGTAACTAGGAAAGGTCTAACCGCAAATGTCCTGCAACTGAGAGAAATTCGATTGAACGACACGAATTTCAATAAGTACAATGAATTGTTAAGAAAAGAAGGAGACAGCTGGAGGCTGACGCCGCCTAAGGAAATTACTGAAAAAAACTGAAAAGAGGGCTGTAATAGACAGAACGCTGATCCTTGCTACAAAAAGAGTGGAAATAGCTGCAGTAGAGGCAGCAGTCGAGGAATGCTTGAAAGAGATCAAAAGTCTAACGACATCCTACGCCACCGGAAAGAAATATGGCACAGTGGAGGTACGCTTCGCGAGTGAACAAGAAGCGATAAAACACTCCACTGTGCCTTTGCGATCAACTGAGTTGGTATTACTACCAACCTACTGTGGCAGACGTGTGACCAGAGTTAGGATTGGTAAAGTGCCCCCAGAAATTGACGAGGCGTGACTGGTGGTAGCCATCCTCTAAAATAGAGAAGAGGAGGCAAAAATACTGAAAATCACAAGAACCACGGAGGTAAACTAATGGGGTTACGACATCGAGGTGTCGGTTCACATCAGTTTACCAGACCTCAAAAAAATTGCTGAGGAATTGGTGTTGCCGGATGAGACGAAGCGGAGTTGTGGTGGAAGGAAGATCTATTTGCTTTCAATGTGGAGTACGGGGACACAGGAAAGTTAAATGTCCCCAGAAACACGAAGAGGAGGAGATAGGGAAAGAACAACAAGAAGAAGGAGTTTCAACCGTAGAGGAGCAAAGTATGGAAAAACACTATACAGTGATGAAGAGGAAAAAGAGTAACACGGACTCTCCACCAAAAAGTCTTAGGAAGAAAAGAAAGGGAAGTAGAGAGGAGACGCAAAGTGTGAAACAAGGGAAAGCGAACGAACAGAGAAAAAAATGAAAGGCCAACGAAAGTAAGTGACAAAATCGAAGAGCGTCAACAGGAACCGTTACTAATGGCTAACAAGAGGTGAAAGTACAGAAGGAAAAGGAAGATAAAAGAGAAAGGATAACAACAAAGAATGAGAAATATACAGAGATAGAAACGCCAAGAACAGTAGAAGAGATTGGTGAAGAAAAACTGACAATGATACCGAAAGGAAAACACTTAAGAAATATGATACAATACACAAAAAGTGTAGAGATAGAAAAAAGATAGCGAAAACGAAGAACGTAATCAGAGGTAAATTGTTACCCAACGAGAACAATGTAGGTTTGAAAGCTGTTCTGTTGGAAAGAGAGAGAGGAGTACGGTTAAAAGAATTGTTTGGTGAAAAGTTAGATGCGACACCGGTACAGTTTTGTTTTGATGAATTGCCGCTGGTGGTGGCATTCGAAGATATAAGTAGGTATTTGGCGTAAATGAGGGTAAGTGAAGAAGTTAAGAACTGAATAATTAATGACTTCATGTAATTTTTTTTTTTTTTTAAAGGGAAAACCAACAGATACAAGACAGATATTGAACTGTTAGTAAAATGTCATATAAAAACAGTAGAATGAAACTGCCTGCTTATGGGAGGCAGGTAAGTCATCCATCCACATTTTTCATTGTATCCATAATTTCATACGATATGTGTTTTTATGTACCCTATTGTATTTTTTTGTCTGTTTTTGTGTTGTTCCATCTTTATAGAGGCTTTGTGCCTAATAAAAGAAATCAGGACGTTGGTGTTGCCTTGGAGGAGGTTTGCGCTCACTGAGTGCTCTCGTTTGTTATCATTTCAGTCACGCGTTCACTTTCTGCTTTCTATAAAATATAAAACACAATAAAAACGATAACAATCATCATTTCTTTTAGATGACGAATCTGAGGTCTTGAAAATATTAAAGGCTTCAAAGGATTACTAATCTAACTTAAATTTAAGACATATTAAAGGAAATTTGAAGAAACTTTAGTAAAATAGAGTATAAAACAGGTTTTCATTATATACGCGTATATATATCCATACATCTACATATATACAACTGTGTGTGTGTGTGTGTGTGTGTGTGTGTGTGTGTGTGTGTGTGTGTGTGTGTCAGCTGAGTGCCAAGATAAACCGGTGTTTAATAACTGTTTAACATTTATTTTTGAATAATCATATATTAAGCTAAACTCAAATATTACACAATTTTGAATAGCAGACTTAACACTCTTTAGGCTCTCAAATCTATGATGGAGTTAAACAAAATGTAATAAAGCAATACACTCACACATATACACACGCGTGCACACACACCTACACCCACGCACATAGATGCACCCACCCACATACACACGTATACATGTATATATAAATATATATATATATATATATATATATATATATATATATATATATATATATATATATATATATATATATATATAGCGTTCTACCTCAGATTTGCGTTTGGCCGTACGGCTTTTGAATGTTGTTTTCACTGTCCATTTTTTCCTGTCTTGGTTTGTGTTTGCCACCTTGGAATCCTCTGTGTAGTTGGTTGATCCACTACTCAGGAAGAGACTATTCTAGAGTACGTCCTGTCTGGTCTTCGAAACGTCTAGATAGAATAGAGACAGCTGATGAAGGGATATTCCAAGGGGCTTTCCGTTTTCCTATGTGTTCGTTCCGTTGTCTGTAGTTTATTGTTCTAACGTCCTGTACCCTGATATGCATGTATATACACATGTAGATGTAAGTATGTACATATATGTGTGTATACATGTATATATATTCTTTGTATTATATATATATATATATATATATATATATGCATATGGATAAAAACATAGATTAGAGTGTAAACAAGTATGTCAAGAACTTACAATTGTACAGTTTCATCATGTTTGCCCAATTACAAACTTTTACGTACATCAATACTACAAACACGCGGATATACTTGCTATGCAAGCAAATTGTATTTCTATTCTTAATACAGTGAATCAATGGATATGTATGTGTATAATGTATGTATACGCCCATACACATACACACACACACATATATATACATGTGTACCTATTATACACACGCACAGACACTCACACACATATATATATTATATACAGGAACACGCATACGCACAGGCACACACTTATGTATAGATACTCACACAACGAGTCTGTGGCACCAATTTGATTAATGCATATAATTGAGCTGCCGGACATGCCCCAAGAATTACCAGGACCACTTGACTTTTACTAAAATGCCGACTTAATGGTCATCGATGATTACAGTATTCCTTGAATATCCTTTAATCCATGTCAATTACCGGATCTTTAGGCAGCAAAACCACCTATAATTATCATTGATTCATTGACAAACTTAGCATAAGTTAACTGCATAAAATTCAGCGCCTCTACAACCTTTACGCTTTTATAATAAATTCCAAAGGTTGGTTACCACTTCACATCGTTTCAGTTGCATTGATTTCTGCGGACTGTAATCTTGGTTTCGCATACAAATATTTGTGTTGGTATTTCATTGTTGAAATCTGTATATACAAATACATATAGCCATTTGAAACATGCTCAGTAAACTACTGGTATTTATTTACTAATAATCTTGTTTAACTTAGTTCTCACTGCATTAATCTGGCCTATGACAAAAGGCATTCCCAATGAAACCATTCTGTCTATTTATTGGTTTTGAATACAAAACTTTCCAATATTCCAATTCTGTTCTTTTCTTCCCAGAAGCTAACGTGTTATTTGGTGAAGGTGCATGACCTAATGTTTAAAGAATTCAGCTCATGATCATTATGTTGTCTGTTCAAATCCCGGAACGGGTAGCTTATCGTAGCTTTGAGCAAGAAACTTCATTTCCCGTTGCCCCAGTCAACTTAACTGTAATGATTATCAGTATGGTATTGGATGAATTAGCTCTCTCTCTCTCTCTCTCTCTCTCTCTCTCTCTCTCTGCCTTTCTGTCTCTCCCCACTCCCTCTCTGTCTTTCTGTCTCTCTTCCTCTCTCTTTTTCTCCCTCTTTTTTTCTCTCTTCGTGTCACATCGTAGTTATTTCATTTAATCAAGCAGGGTGTCTATGTCTTCTTGCTACTGCTTATGTACCCAATATAATTTGCGAATGCACGATGTATTTTTCGAGTTATGCCAACTTGCGAGCGAGAGCTGGTTAAACCGTACTTTTCTTTGATTTGAGGAAGGCTTACTTACCATTTCAAGACAGTCGAAGGATCGCATAGAGGTCGCCCATTATCCCACGTGCTACTTATTTTACTGGTTGAAGTGTAATGAAATGCGAAAATAAATGTATGCGAGTGAGGGCACGATAAAAAGTGTAAAATACGAATGGAATATAAACATATGGTTGAAAGTTACAACTCTGATGATACGAATATTTTCTGTAATCATTCTAAAGCTGTTAGATTTATGAATGACCCATGAAGTACCGAGTTACAGCCCTGTCCTGAAGAAATGAATTTTTTTTTTAAGACGATAATGTACAATATACAGTTAAAGGAACGCTAATTTTTATGACACTGTATAAACGTAAAACTATCTTGAAAATTTTGTATTTACTGTTGAATTTCCACGGATGCAGATAGTATAATATAGGAGGAAAACCAACCACATTTTGTATACAGACTACATCAAATTGGTCACTGTTTATAATAAACAACTAGAAAGAAGAAATCCATCTCCCGGAGAAAATCTTCAGGAATTTTGATGAGAAAAACTGGAAAGTTAATTGTAAAAATTAATATGATGTAAAGAAACTCAGATAAGAAAATTAAACAAAAACATGCATACAACTTCTTGGGAATTAATGAACCGTATGTAGTGGAACACGCACAAAATATGTAAATGATTAGGAAAAGATATTATAGATGCAACTGTTTAACGTATAATCTCTTTTACTACTTTACCTGTTTCCGTCACTTGATTGCGGCCATTCTGGAGCACCGACTTAAATGGTCTTAGTCGAAGAAATCAATCCCAAGTATTATTCTTTGTATGCCTAGTACTTATTGTATTGGCTTCTTTTGCCGAACTACCAAGTCACAGGGACATAAACACACCAGTATCGCTTGTGATGGTGGTGGGGACAAACAGACATATACACACATAAATACACACACACATGCACACACACACACACACACACACACACACACACACACACACACACACACAGAAAGACACACACACGCAAACACACACGAGCGCGCGCATATATATATATATATAAGATACAGAAATAAATTTATTTCTCAAAAGCGTGATGATGCTATAAATAGCGAGATCAGGATAAATTATCCATATAATGCAGAAAAATACGTTACCGGCCAGCCATGGCTAGCCGACAACGTATTTTTCTGCATTATATGGATAATTTATCTTGATCACGCTATTTATAGCATCATCACGCTTTTGAGAAATAAATTTATTTCTGTATCTCACAATACATCTCAACGCTTCTAAAAAAGAACAAACTTTGTTTGTTTACTTTCATTATATATATATATATATATATATATATATATATATATATATATATATATATATATATATATATATATATATATATAAAACAAGGTTGAGGAGGGTATTGGGTTTAACCAAACCCAAAAGGATACACGTAATACCGAGTAAGTGCTGTATACAGACTAGTTTTGCCCCAGTCGTTGTATGAACAGGATTGGGGATTATAAGTCGTGTATTAGCGTGTGCATATATACATATATAAAAGGATAAAGGGAGCAATGGTAAGGTTGGAAATATATTTTATGGATAGAGTCTTACAGCTGTTTCTGGGAAGATCCAGTACTTCCCTTCATCGGAGACAGAAATAGTAAAAGAATCGATTATTATATCCATAGGCGGAGAGTTTTAGTATGAAGTGATAGTGAGTGTGATGTGCTGAAAAAAGAAAGAAAGAGAGAACAGTACTTGGAGTGTAGTTTCATTCCAGTAGTAAGTATCCGTGTAAAGTAATCCTTGTGGGTATAATCCGGAAATAGTTGCTGCAGAAAAGGCTGAGATAACAGTTGCTGCAGCAACTATTTCCGGATTATACCCACAAGGATTACTTTACACGGATACTTACTACTGGAATGAAACTACACTCCAAGTACTGTTCTCTCTTTCTTTCTTTTTTCAGCACATCACACTCACTATCACTTCATACTAAAACTCTCCGCCTATGGATATAATAATCGATTCCTTTACTATTTCTGTCTCCGATGAAGGGAAGTACTGGATCTTCCCAGAAACAGCTGTAAGACTCTATCCATAAAATATATTTCCAACCTTACCATTTCTCTCTTTATCCTTTTATATATGTATATATATATATATATATATATATATATATATATATATATATATATATATATATATAAACACGACATGCTGCTTTCAGTTTCCGTCTACCAAATCCACTCACAAGGCTTTAGTCGGTCGTGGCTATCGTAGAAGACACTTGGTCAAGGTGCCATGCAGGGAGACTAAACCCAGAACCTTGTAGTCGGGAAGGCAGCTTCTTATCACAGACCCACGCCGGCGCCTTCTGACTATTTGCGTAATATATTTATTGGTATACAGAATAAAAAAACTTTCCAACTGCGAAAAGCAGGTCATGGAACAGGCACACTATAATAAAAGAACATATAGCCATGAGGAAGAAACAACTATGAAAAAACACATCTGCAGATATATTAGTGAGAAGGTACTTATAAACAAAAATGGAATTTATCTCAGCGTTACAAAATGCCAGCAGATAAGGAGTTGTGTATGAGGAAATGACACAGCGATCACACTCTGCAGTATGTCAATACACAGAGACGTGGGTGCTGAAAACTAATCAACAAAATGTAGTAATCAAGCACCATCGAAAGAAAAAATGTCTCCTAATTGACACATGAACCCCAGATAATGTATTGCTGAAACAAAAAGAAATTATCGAAATTTAAAGATAGGAAAGGGAAAATAATATAAATTTCGAAAGGGAAAAAAAATAAACAATCTGTATAATAACAGGTAACTTGAGAGTGCAAACAAGTGCATAAGTACAAACAAGGATTTAAAAATATGTACAATGTACAGAATATAGCATTACTAGGCACTGCAAATATCATTTAGAATATCTGCAAGACATTAGAAACAACAAATAAAAATAATTCCTTATACCGAATCTCACACTGCTATCAGCAATGAAAACACAAATTATAAACAAGGCAAATTGATAATAATAATAATAATAATAATAATAATAATAATAATAATAATAATAATAATAATAATAATAATAATAATATGCAGTACCAGGCAGTGGCTCTCATGGCTTCTGATCTTCATTGATTGGAAGTGTTATCATGTACATAGTTTTGTCTTGGTATAAAAAGATGGGCTGCAGCAAATATTCTTCTCAATACCACAGATTTGCTTGTCAGTTGTTTGACCTTAACCAGTTGAGCATCATAGCCATGTGTTGAGAGGAATTCTTTGGGGTTTGAATAATTCACCTTTGGAAACATCGGTGTTTTGCTCAACATCCGTAAACAAACCTTATTCAGAGACCGTTTGAGTGGGATGGGCTACTCGACCTGAAGGAAATTTTAACTGGGTTCCACCTGCGAGGTCATGCGCTGTTTATCTTGATATGAGATCACCATGTCGCGCACATATGGCTGTGATGAATGTGCCTGGTGTACCCTTATCAGACGAGTAGTCATGATGGGTTTAATGGGCTTCGCACATTTTACCCCAGTGTTACTTTGATGGTATGCATTGCTCTCTCACTCAATAATAATAATAATAATAATAATAATAATAATAATAATAATAATAATAATAATAATGGATATACTGGGTTTCTTATATTCTATCCGTGTTACTTTGATGGCATGTACTGCTCTCTCACTCGGTAATAATAATACTTGTAGACTAACAGATGTAAGTGTTTCTACTGATAAAAATATATATGTAATGGAATTTGACAAATTAAAAGATTATAAGGACCTCGAAATCAAAATACTAAGATGTGGTTTCTTAAAGCGAGAAATGTTCCTGTTATTGTAAGTGCCCTTGGCATGATAAAAAAGGGATGGCAGAAACGTCTAGATAATATCCCGGGAGAACCATGTACTGTTTATATCCTTAGAAAATCCCTATCAATTTAAATGTCTGTGTTATATTACATGATGATATTTGCTACTGCCCCTGCCACTTCCACTCCTCAAGCTTTCAGTCATACTGTAACATCTCTAATCCTTCACTCGCCATAGGACGCTGGGTGTATCTCGGCAAGTGATTGTAAGAAACATGCAGATTAGAAGTAAATAACAACAACAACAACAACAATAACAACAGCAACAACAACAATAACAACAACAACAACAATAATAATAATAATAATAATAATAATAATAATAATAATAATAATAATAATAATAATAAGATGTTTGGAACCGCTCGATTACTCTGGAAGGTTCTCGAAAAATAAGTTCTGTTACCCTAGTTCACTGGTAGTGAACCGCTGACAGTGTAACACATCTCAAGCTTTAGAAGCTGTGCAAAGCAATAATAATAATAATCCTTTATACTATTGGCACAAGGCCTGGAATTTGGGGGGAGGGAGATAGTCGATTAGATCGACCTCAGCGTTTCACTGGTACTTAATCTATGGACCCTGAAATCATGAAAAGCAAAGTCGACCTCGGGGTAATTTGAACTCACAAAGTAGCAACGGGTGAAATACCGCTAAATATTTCGTCCAGCGTGCAAACGATTTTGCCAGGTCACCGCCATATGATAATAAAGATAATAACCATTCTCCGTCGAGAGTCCCTTATTGTACCACGAATTTCATTTACTAGTTTGCTGCGATAATAGCACATCAATGATGACTGCGTTTACCTGTTTACTCCACATCTACCTTTTTGCACGGCTAGTAGAAGCTGAGTTACGACCGGGCCCACCCTGCTGCACAGTGGGGTTTCTGTCATGCGAATCCCCTTCACTTTAAGACGTTATTTGAATCATTATTTTCCATCATTTATTGATTTTGATTTGTAAAGGTAGGATATACGTCCAATTTTTTAATGTTCTGGGTGGAGTAGAATTTGTAGCTAGTGTTGATATTGCTTTAGTCGCTGGTAGATTTGAGTGCTTGACTGCTGGTTTTCCCTTACTGTGTTCAACGTTATTGGGTTTTTACATTTTATTTTTGTTGGTGATAGTGACGGTGTACTTGTAGTAGATTCGGTGTTGTTTTCAGGTTTCTATTTGTTTTCTCTTTAGCTTTTCTTGGCTTTTCCTGGCCGTTCCTCACATACTCGCCTCGGACAGGGACTGCGGCATGTGGAATAATTTCTTGTGTGTGTACGTCCGTGTTTTTGCGTGTAGGAAGGAAAAGAACAGGAGCAGGGGAAGAAATATTGCAGTGTTGTGATATCCCCTAGGTTGCGATTACGTTTTTTTATAGTCATTATTTTTCGACACCTCAGTTACTACTACTGACAGATTTATTGTTAATGTTGTTGATTCCACTGCTCTTTCTTTTCCCAGAGTTTCTGCCGTGGTTGTTGACGATTTCGTTTTTACTATTGTTGTTGTTGGTCCAGATCATGTAATTATAGCTCCTTTTTTCCCTTACTGCTGCTACGCCAGTGATTCTGTTATTGCACACTGGTATTGCTGTTGTTGTAGAGATGTTGGAGGCATCAAGGCCGTCCTTCCTCTTTTCTTGTTCTGGTAGTATGGGCAGAGCACTCTAAGATGATCAAATGTTCCATAGATATAACATCTCGATCATCTGCCTTCTTCAACTCTTCGCAATTCGACCCCATTCGGCAGAGGAATAAAGATCCATTCCTGCAGCTCTGGCTTAGCTGGTCCTCCAGTGTGGTGCGAAACGTAGCTGGTCCCCCAGTGTGGTCCCGAACCATTTCTCTCGCATCTTGCCCCTTGTCTCCAGGACAGAATCCCTCCATTCCAACATTATGCATGCCAGGGTCCACCAGATCCAGTTCTGAAGGGACACTCGGTATCGTAACCTTTTCTGCTTTTCTTCCCGAATAGCTGGGAAAGTGAGTGAAGTCCGCCGTACGGCAGACGACACTATTGTTGTAATGCAAGGTCCTCAGTCTTAAATAAGTCTTCCACCCCGTCGGACTGTTTTGCAATAGTTACATGCTCGATGACCAACTATACAAGGTAAATAGCCCTTTCTACTTGAGTGTTTATAATTGTCTCCTTGCGAGGAGTTTTTAAACTACCGCATCGATACACTACCATTTTTCTAGCATGTGTAGCTGCAAGTTCAAGAGGTGGCACACCCTCTGATCCTCTCCCCTCAATTTCCTATGTGTAACAGCGTCCTTTAATTTCACCTGTTCATCTGTTAGGAAGAGTCTGTTTAATTCTTCTGCGGAGACCCCTCCCTCCAGCGAGAGAAGTTTTATTATTGATGTTTATGTTACTGCTAATGCTGCGGCACCCGCTGCTGCTTCAGTCGATACTACTGCTGTCACGGCTGCTTTTTTTCCCGTTATTGCCGTTGCTGCTACTGTTGTCTTAGCTGTTGCTACTGCTGCTGCTGCTGCTGATACTGTTGATGTTCCCATCACTGTTGTCACTGCTACTGCTGTCACTGCTACTGCTGCCCTTGTTAACATTATTTCCTTTGCCACTGCTGCAGCTTGCAGTGTCTTTGTTAAGGATCTTGTTGTCACCGTAACTTTTATTTGCTCTGATAGCAGTGAGGCAGTTATTTGGATTTTAGATTTGAAACACATTTAAGTGTATTGCATATGTCTCTTACAGTTACCTCTCATGTCTCCCTCCTAAAAAGACACCAATTTTTTTCATGTTTTTTTTCTCCCCCAAATAAAATTCTGAAAATTTCTTTCCAAATATGCGCTCCAGTGGTGCAAAGAATAAATAAGCTAAATTTCCCTAAGTGTAAAGTAGTCTAAACACAATTTCAACAAATAACAACTCTTGCACATAGAAACAGATTAAGAAACTTTCGAGTGATGCGACGTGTATCTTGTTAATAATATTGATTTCAAATTTTGGTCAAAGTCAGCAATTCCGGAGGAGCGGGGAAGTCGATTAGATCGACCCCCAGTGCTCAACTGGCAGTTATTTTATTGACCTCGAAAGTATGAAAGGCAACGATTTTGCTAGCTCGCCGCCTTTATTCTCATAATATTATTAAAAATGATGATGATGACGATGATGATGATGGAGAGGAGGAGAAGGAGGAGGTCTATGACGATGACGACAACGATGAGGGTGGTGTCGATGACCAGCGATTTTGAAAAGATAGGATAAGTCTATACTACAGACTTCATTTTGACTGGTACTTTATTTTATCGACATCGCAGGGACAAACGGGAAAGTTTAACTTGGTGATTTGAACTCAGAACAGAAAGAACCGGACCAAATGCTGCGAAGTGTTTTTCTGACGCATCAACAATTCTTCAACTTCATCGCTTTATAGTTTCGCACTTAAGCACAAGGCCATCAATTTTAAGAGGAGAAAAGTGATCAGTTATACTGACCACCACCCAACGCTGGACTCAGGAGGGGTCTTAAGACACGGTTGATCTCTGGAGGAATTGGATCCCAGAACATAAAATACCGGAAGACGTTTTGTCCGACGCTTTAATGATTCTGCCAATCCGCAGCCTTTAATTGCTTTGAACACAGAGGCGCAATGCCAAAAATTTCAGGGAAGAGGTTAACCGATTAAATCGACATCTGTAGTACTTGACTGACAGTATAGCTTTATCGGCCCCAGAGCAATGAAAGGCAAAGTTGACCTCAGTAGAATATGAACTCAAAAGAAGATATAATACAAGGTATTTAGTCCGACTCCCTAAAAATTTTGCCGACACACCTCACGAATAAGGATAATTTTTATCACTTGTGGAAACAACGGCCCGGGAACGGGGAGTGCAGGTGGTGCACTTGCTCCTCCTAAAAATTTTAGGGGTGCAATATCAAAATTTGCACCCCATACATATTTTGCCAGGTTTCGTTAATAGTGTCTAAAAATTGATCAGTAAAAAATTGCTTAAGTTAGGTGTTTTCTCAAAGCAAGACCAAAGAACACACATAAATAAATAAATAAAAAATCCAAAATGTTTACTAATGAAGTTGGTCATCATATTCCCAAGGGAATTCTGCACAATGAAAAGCCCTTTACTGTCCTGCTATCCACATTCTTCATTTTCATTGAATACTACAACTGTCCCATCATCATCATGATCATCATCATCATCCTCCTCATCATCACCATCATCATCATCATCATCATCATCATCATCATCATCATCATCATCATCATCATCATCACCATCATCATCATCATCATCATCAGTGCCATAATATTCTACTGCAACAACTATAGTCACCACTACAATCAGGCCTATCTTCCCACCACTGAAAATTAGCAAGGCTAGTAGTGCACTCTCTTCCTCCATCCATCTCGCTCTTGCGCCTACTTCTCCCGATCAACAACTGAAATTCCTGTCTGTGTCAGAGCAATTCTGAGGCAGTTCTTGAACTTCATTTTAGGTTTATCTGCTGGTCTCCTGCCATTTTCCAGCACACCATACAAAAGTTGCTTGAGTGGTCTTTCACCATTCGTTGCGTGTAGATGTTTGTTGTGCACACACGGGAAAAACAGAAAAGTTCTTCACGTTTCGAGCCTACACTCTTTGACAGAAAGAGATGAGAAGTAACAAATGGAGTGAGAAGAAAAGAAACGTACACAGTGGAAAGAGAAAAAGACACGTACACAAACCAGCTCATGCACACATGTGTACACTCTCTCTCTCTCTCTCTCTCTCTCTCTCTCTCTCTCTCTCTCTCTCTCTCTCTCTATCTATCTATCTCTATGTCTCTCTCTCTCTCTCTCTCTCTCTCTCTATCTATCTATCTATCTCTATCTCTCTCTCTCTCTCTCTCTCTCTCTCTCTCTCATACACACACAAATACACATGCATATACACAAACATAAATACACAGGATTACATACGTACATATATATACGAACACTCACACACAATCAAGCCCACACACTAAGAAACAAATATTCACATACATGTATGTACTAATGAAAGCATTTATGAGTGTGAAATCAACTTGAAATTCATTTATTTACGTAGAAAGGAATATTCCATGTACAATTTTTATTTACCTATCCTTACTATCATGTCCACTTACAGTTACACGATTGTTTACAATGAAATATTCTGTGTGATTATATCAAGTGTAAAGTATCGTTTCCGGTTGGAACCTCCAGGTTTCCTGTCCTGAAATTGCCTGGCTAAGAGTTCATACGGGTGCAGGAACAATACCGGACACCTTGTAACTATGTTATGGTACCAACCAGCATGTTACAGAGGGTGTTTAAGAACTCAAAGGTGCATAAAACGGCAGACCCACACAATTGTGTCCCCGAATTTGTTTCCTGATAACTTCCAGAAAAATGGGTACACTTTTAAAGACATTTTCTACACGTACCTCTCAGATTGTGTACATTAAGATTGTTGAGGAATTTAATGTGAAAAAAAAAAGAAAATTTCACAAAATTACACAAATATATACTAACACACATATCATTACTTGTCGTACCCGATCTCTTAGTTCGCTTACAATACACTACATTCAGCATCTTCTCTTCAGCATCTTGCGTGGATTCCTCTTGATTATACAATTTGTCCAACTGGATGTTCATAAGGTGGCTGCTAGGTCCGCTAGCATTCAAATCTCGCTCACCACATAAATGAGTTAATACAAAATACATTGGAAGATAATAGCAACGAACATTTTTAGATTATCTACCTTAGAAAGTGCATCAAAGAAAAGAGTTTGGTTGAATTTATAATTAAAGAAGTGGGGTTTTATCTTACTGAGACACACAGTGGTTTCACGTTTCTTATTTTGATTAGTTTATGTACCAGAGGTACGTGCCTCAGTCTATAATTGTTGATACGGTTGGAAGTAAGGAAGAAACATCGGACATATTAGATTAACTAAAGTTTATAGACAAAAGTAATTTCAAGAAAGCCCCAAAACAAGTTTGCCTGTGTCTTCGTGCATAAGTGTATGAGTGAAAGAAAGAGAACTTGAAATTTTGAAAAATGGAACTTGAAATTTTGAGAAAAAATGGGATGTGTGTCAGTATATATGTGTGCGCGACGTCTATTTTTTTCACATTAAATTCCGATATAGTCGTAATGTACGTCATCTGAAAGGTATTTAGAGAATATTTCCTTGAAACATGTATTTTTTCAGAACATTATAAGAATGCAAATGTCTGGAGAGCACGGCTGTGAAGGTCCGCTCAAAATATCCCCACAAACACCAAAAACAAGGTGAAGATGACTTTGACTTCACTCTAGTCTTCAGGTGTCCGGGTGCGTCCCCCGGCGCACACATTCCCTAGCCTCTAATCCCCGCGGAAGGTTGAAAGAGACTGAATATTATTTGAAACGTAGATCTTGGAGAAAACGTTTCCGATATTATGACGTCATAAGGACAATATGACGAAATCTAATATTCTCTGGACTAGAGCAGCCATTCTTGATGGAATTTCACACATAAACGATACATGCGCACGCACACCATAGTACCACACACACATGTGCACAAATAAATATTTACATATATAATTTATGCATTTACATTAATGTGAGTTCATGTGTTTCTGTGTGTGTGTGTGTGTATGTGCGCGTGTGTGTGCGATAATGTGTGTGTGTGTGTGTGTGTGTGTGTGTGCATACCCGTTTGTGTATTAATATATACTGATATTCCGCCAAGGTTGACTTTGCTTTCCATTCTTTGGGGTCGTCAAGTTAAGAACTAGTTACGTACTAGGATCGGGTCGATCTAATCAACAATGCCCTCTCCCCCAAAATTTCGAGCCTTGTGCCAAGAGTAGGAAAGAATATATCCTGATATAAACATGTTGTTTCTTTACTACACACAAGGGGCTACACACAGAGGGGACAAACATGGACAGAAAAATGGATTAAGTCTATTATATCGACCACAGTGCGTAACTGGTACTTATTTAATCGACCACGAAAGGATGAAAGGCAAAGTCGACCTCGGCGGAATTTGAACTCAGAACGTAGCGGCAGACGAAATACTGCTAAGCATTTCGCCTGGTGTGCTAACGTTTCTGCCAGCTCGCCGCCTTGTTAGCATGCCCGGAAAATGTTAGGGGCATTTCGTCCTTCTTGTTCTGAGCGCTAGAAGTAGCAACCCAAATCCCTTTAAATAACATCCCAATACTGGATGTTCAAGAACAAACGTAAGGGCAGATCTTCAATTCCGGGATTATTCTCGTTCCATTAACGTATAATATGACTATTTAGAACAAATGTAGACCGAGATCGAAGGACCGCAGACAGACAGTATTTAGCTTTTATTATAAACGAAATATCAAGAAAATATTATCAAACATTTTAATAGCAGCAAACTTGTGTTTTATTTAAGCACTTACCGAGTTTATAACCCTACTCTCTACATCTACCCGTGGGCTATATGTTGAATATCCATTATTCGTATTCATAAGGCGGTGAGCGGCAGATGAGTTAGCACACCGGCAGCATTTCGTACATCTTTCCAATCTGAGTTCAAAATCCACCGAGGTCGATGGTTCTATTGGTCCTTTTGTTCTTGATAAAATAATTGCCTGTCAAGCTTTGGGGTCAATATGGTCGACTACTCATTCCACCAAATTTCAAGCCTTGTTCCTATAGTAGAAAGGAATATTTCATGTAGGATTTTTATTTACCCATCCTTACTATCATGTCCACTTATAGTTACACGATTGTTTACAATGAAATATTCTGTGTGATTATATCGAGTGTGAAGTATCGTTTCTGGTTGGAACCTCCAGGTTTCCTGTCCTGAAATTGCCTGGCTAAGAGTTCATACGGGTGCAGGAACAATACCGGACACCTTGTAACTATGTTATGGTACCAACCAGCATGTTACAGAGGGTGTTTAAGAACTCAAAGGTGCATAAAACGGCAGACCCACACAATTGTGTCCCCGAATTTGTTTCCTGATAACTTCCAGAAAAATGGGTACACTTTTAAAGAAATTTTCTACAAATACCTCTCAGATTGTGTAAATTAAGATTGTTGAGGAATTTAATGTGAAAAAAAAAAGAAAATTTCACAAAATTACATACATATATACTAACACCCATATCATTACTTGTCGTACCCGATCTCTTAGTTCGCATACAATACACTACATTCAGCATCTTCTCTTCAGCATCTCGCGTGGATTCCTCTTGATTATACAATTTGTCCAACTGGATGTTCATAAGGTGGCTGCTAGGTCCGCTAGAAATAGCATTCAAATCTCGCTCACCACATAAATGAGTTAATACAAAATACATTGGAAGATAATAGCAACGAACATTTTTAGATTATCTACCTTAGAAAGTGCATCAAAGAAAAGAGTTTGGTTGAATTTATAATTAAAGAAGTGGGGTTTTATCTTATTGAGACACACAGTGGTTTCACGTTTCTTATGTTGCTTAGTTTATGTACCAGAGGTACGTGCCTCAGTCTATAATTGTTGATACGGTTGGAAGTAAGGAAGAAACATCGGACATATTAGATTAACTAAAGTTTATAGACAAAAGTAATTTCAAGAAAGCCCCAAAACAAGTTTGCCTGTGTCTGCGTGCATAAGTGTATGAGTGAAAGAAAGAGAACTTGAAATTTTGAAAAATGGAACTTGAAATTTTGAGAAAAAATGGGATGTGTGTCAGTATATATGTGTGCGCGACGTCTATTTTTTTCACATTAAATTCCGATATAGTCGTAATGTACGTCATCTGAAAGGTATTTAGAGAATATTTCCTTGAAACATGTATTTTTTCAGAAAGTTATAAGAGTGCAAATGTCTGGAGAGCACGGCTGTGAAGGTCCGCTCAAAATATCCCCACAAACACCAAAAACAAGGTGAAGATGACTTTGACTTCACTCTAGTCTTCAGGTGTCCGGGTGCGTCCCCCGGCGCACACATTCCCTAGCCTCTAATCCCCGCGGAAGGTTGAAAGAGACTGAATATTATTTGAAACGTAGATCTTGGAGAAAACGTTTCCGATATTATGACGTCAAAAGGACAATAGGACGAAATCTAGAATTCTCTGGACTGGAGGAGAAATTCTTGAATGAATTTCACACATAAATGTTACACGCGCACGCACACCATAGTACACACACACAAACACACACGTGTACACAAATAAATATTTACATATATAATGTATGCATTTATGCATTTACATTAATGTGTGTTCATGTGTTTCTGTGTGTATGTGTATGTGTGCGTGTGTGTGTGTATCTGTGTGTATGTATGGTTGTGTCCGTTCGAACGCGTACATGTGTGTGTTAATGTGTGTGTGTGTGTGTCTGTGTGTGTGTGTGTGTGTGTGTGTGTGTGTGTGCATACCCGTTTGTGTATCAGTATATACTGCTATCCCGCCATGGCTGACTTTGCCTTTCATCATTTTGGGGTCGATAAGTTAAGTATTAGTTACGTACTAGGGTCGATCTAATCAACAAGCCCCTCTTCCCCAAAATTTCGGGCCTTGTGCCAAGAGTAGGAAAGAATATATCCTTATATAAATATGTTATTTCTTTACTACCCACCAGGGGCTACACACAGAGGGGACAAACATGGACAGACAAACGGATTAAGTCGATTATATCGACCCAGTGCATAACTGGTACATATTTAATCGACCCCGAAAGGATGAAAGGCAAAGGCGACCTCAGCGGAATTTGAGCTCAGAACATAGGGGCAGACGAAATACCGCTAAGCATTTCGCCTGGCGTGCTAACGTTTCTGCCAGCTCGCCGGCTTGTTAGCTTGCTCGGGAAAATGTTAGGGGCATTTCGTCCTTCTTCTTCTGAGTGCTAGAAGCAGCAACCCAAATAACTTTAAATAACATCCCAATACTGGATGTTCAAGAAAAAGCTTAAGCGCAGATTTTCAATTCCGGGATTATTCTCATTCCATAAGCGTATAATATGACTATTTAGAACAACTGTAGACTGAGATAGAAGAGCCGTAGACAGATAGAATTTAGCTTTTATTATAAACGAAATATCAAGAAAATATTATCAAACATTTTAATAGCAGCAAACTTGTGTTTTATTTAAGCACTTACCGAGTTTATAACCCTACTCTCTACATCTACCCGTGGGCTATATGTTGAATATCCATTATTCGTATTCATAAGGCGGTGAGCGGCAGATGAGTTAGCACACCGGCAGCATTTCGTACATCTTTCCAATCTGAGTTCAAAATCCACCGAGGTCGATGGTTCTATTGGTCCTTTTGTTCTTGATAAAATAATTGCCTGTCAAGCTTTGGGGTCAATATGGTCGACTACTCATTCCACCAAATTTCAAGCCTTGTTCCTATAGTAGAAAGGAATATTTCATGTAGGATTTTTATTTACCCATCCTTACTATCATGTCCACTTACAGTTACACGATTGTTTACAATGAAGTATTCTGTGTGATTATATCGAGTGTAAAGTATCGTTTCCGGTTGGAACCTCCAGGTTTCCTGTCCTGAAATTGCCTGGCTAAGAGTTCATACGGGTGCAGGAACAATACCGGACACCTTGTAACTATGTTATGGTACCAACCAGCATGTTACAGAGGGTGTTTAAGAACTCAAAGGTGCATAAAACGGCAGACCCACACAATTGTGTCCCCGAATTTGTTTCCTGATAACTTCCAGAAAAATGGGTACACTTTTAAAGAAATTTTCTACAAATACCTCTCAGATTGTGTAAATTAAGATTGTTGAGGAATTTAATGTGAAAAAAAAAGAAAATTTCACAAAATTACATAAATATATACTAACACCCATATCATTACTTGTCGTACCCTATCTCTTAGTTCGCATACAATACACTACATTCAGCATCTTCTCTTCAGCATCTCGTGTGGATTCCTCTTGATTATACAATTTGTCCAACTGGATGTTCATAAGGTGGCTGCTAGGTCCGCTAGCATTCAAATCTCGCTCACCACATAAATGAGTTAATACAAAATACATTGGAAGATAATAGCAACGAACATTTTTAGATTATCTACCTTAGAAAGTGCATCAAAGAAAAGAGTTTGGTTGAATTTATAATTAAAGAAGTGGGGTTTTATCTTACTGAGACACACAGTGGTTTCACGTTTCTTATTTTGATTAGTTTATGTACCAGAGGTACGTGCCTCAGTCTATAATTGTTGATACGGTTGGAAGTAAGGAAGAAACATCGGACATATTAGATTAACTAAAGTTTATAGACAAAAGTAATTTCAAGAAAGCCCCAAAACATGTTTGCCTGTGTCTGCGTGCATAAGTGTATGAGAGATAGAAAGAGAACTTGAAATTTTGAGAAAAAATGGGATGTGTGTCAGTATATATGTGTTCGCGACGTCTATTTTTTTCACATTAAATTCCGATATAGTCGTAATGTACGTCATCTGAAAGGTATTTAGAGAATATTTCCTTGAAACATGTATTTTTTCAGAAAGTTATAAGAGTGCAAATGTCTGGAGAGCACGCCTGTGAAGGTCCGCTCAAAATATCCCCACAAACACCAAAAACAAGGTGAAGATGACTTTGACTTCACTCTAGTCTTCAGGTGTCCGGGTGCGTCCCCCGGCACACACATTCCCTAGCCTCTAATCACCGCGAAAGGTTGAAATAGACTGAATATTATTTGAAACGAAGATCTTGGAGAAAACGTTTCCACTATTATGACGTCATAAGGACAATATGACGAAATCTAATATTCTCTGGACTAGAGCAGCCATTCTTGATGGAATTTCACACATAAACGATACATGCGCACGCACACCATAGTATCACACACACATGTGCACAAACAAATATTTACATATATAATTTATGCATTTACATTAATGTGAGTTCATGTGTTTCTGTGTGTGTGTGTGTGTGTATGTGCGCGTGTGTGTGCGATAATGTGTGTGTGTGTGTGTCTGTGTGTGTATGTGTGTGTGTGTGTGCATACCCGTTTGTGTATTAATATATACTGATATTCCGCCAAGGTTGACTTTGCTTTCCATTCTTTGGGGTCGACAAGTTAAGAACTAGTTACGTACTAGGATCGGGTCGATCTAATCAACAATGCCCTCTCCCCCAAAATTTCGGGCCTTGTGCCAAGAGTAGGAAAGAATATATCCTGATATAAACATGTTGTTTCTTTACTACACACAAGGGGCTACACACAGAGGGGACAAACATGGACAGAAAAATGGATTAAGTCTATTATATCGACCACAGTGCGTAACTGGTACTTATTTAATCGACCACGAAAGGATGAAAGGCAAAGTCGACCTCGGCGGAATTTGAACTCAGAACGTAGCGGCAGACGAAATACTGCTAAGCATTTCGCCTGGTGTGATAACGTTTCTGCCAGCTCGCCGCCTTGTTAGCATGCCCGGAAAATGTTAGGGGCATTTCGTCCTTCTTGTTATGAGCGCTAGAAGTAGCAACCCAAATCCCTTTAAATAACATCCCAATACTGGATGTTCAAGAACAAACGTAAGGGCAGATCTTCAATTCCGGGATTATTCTCATTCCATTAACGTATAATATGACTATTTAGAACAAATGTAGACCGAGATCGAAGCGCCGCAGACAGACAGTATTTAGCTTTTATTATAAACGAAATATCAAGAAAATATTATCAAACATTTTAATAGCAGCAAACTTGTGTTTTATTTAAGCACTTACCGAGTTTATAACCCTACTCTCTACATCTACCCGTGGGCTATATGTTGAATATCCATTATTCGTATTCATAAGGCGGTGAGCGGCAGATGGGTTAGCACACCGGCAGCATTTCGTACATCTTTCCAATCTGAGTTCAAAATCCACCGAGGTCGATGGTTCTATTGGTCCTTTTGTTCTTGATAAAATAATTGCCTGTCAAGCTTTGGGGTCAATATGGTCGACTACTCATTCCACCAAATTTCAAGCCTTGTTCCTATAGTAGAAAGGAATATTTCATGTAGGATTTTTATTTACCCATCCTTACTATCATGTCCACTTACAGTTACACGATTGTTTACAATGAAATATTCTGTGTGATTATATCGAGTGTAAAGTATCGTTTCTGGTTGGAACCTCCAGGTTTCCTGTCCTGAAATTGCCTGGCTAAGAGTTCATACGGGTGCAGGAACAATACCGGACACCTTGTAACTATGTTATGGTACCAACCAGCATGTTACAGAGGGTGTTTAAGAACTCAAAGGTGCATAAAACGGCAGACCCACACAATTGTGTCCCCGAATTTGTTTCCTGATAACTTCCAGAAAAATGGGTACACTTTTAAAGAAATTTTCTACAAATACCTCTCAGATTGTGTAAATTAAGATTGTTGAGGAATTTAATGTGAAAAAAAAAGAAAATTTCACAAAATTACATACATATATACTAACACCCACATCATTACTTGTCGTACCCGATCTCTTAGTTCGCATACAATACACTACATTCAGCATCTTCTCTTCAGCATCTCGCGTGGATTCCTCTTGATTATACAATTTGTCCAACTGGATGTTCATAAGGTGGCTGCTAGGTCCGCTAGAAATAGCATTCAAATCTCGCTCACCACATAAATGAGTTAATACAAAATACATTGGAAGATAATAGCAACGAACATTTTTAGATTATCTACCTTAGAAAGTGCATCAAAGAAAAGAGTTTGGTTGAATTTATAATTAAAGAAGTGGGGTTTTATCTTACTGAGACACACAGTGGTTTCACGTTTCTTATTTTGATTAGTTTATGTACCAGAGGTACGTGCCTCAGTCTATAATTGTTGATACGGTTGGAAGTAAGGAAGAAACATCGGACATATTAGATTAACTAAAGTTTATAGACAAAAGTAATTTCAAGAAAGCCCCAAAACAAGTTTGCCTGTGTCTGCGTGCATAAGTGTATGAGTGAAAGAAAGAGAACTTGAAATTTTGAAAAATGGAACTTGAAATTTTGAGAAAAAACGGGATGTGTGTCAGTATATATGTGTGCGCGACGTCTATTTTTTTCACATTAAATTCCGATATAGTCGTAATGTACGTCATCTGAAAGGTATTTAGAGAATATTTCCTTGAAACATGTATTTTTTCAGAAAGTTATAAGAATGCAAATGTCTGGAGAGCACGGTTGTGAAGGTCCGCTCAAAATATCCCCACAAACACCAAAAACAAGGTGAAGATGACTTTGACTTCACTCTAGTCTTCAGGTGTCCGGGTGCGTCCCCCGGCGCACACATTCCCTAGCCTCTAATCACTGCGAAAGGTTGAAAGAGACTGAATATTATTTGAAACGAAGATCTTGGAGAAAACGTTTCCGCTATTATGACGTCATAAGGACAATAGGACGAAATCTAGAATTCCCTGCACTTGAGGAGAAATTCTTGAATGAATTTCGCTCATAGACGCTACACGCGCACGCACACCATAATACACACACACACGTACACAAATAGGGTCGGTGTTTGTGTACATATTTGTGCGAGTGTGTGTGTGTGTGTGTGTGTGTGTGTGTGTGTGTGTGTGTGTGTCTGTCTGTCTGTATGTATGTGTATGTATGTGTGTGTGTGTGGTGGGTGCATACCTATCTCTCTATCAACATATACAGATATAAAGGCGATGAGCTAGCAGAACCACCAGCACTACAACATGAAGATAGACAAAATTCTTAGCAGCATTTCGTTTGTCTTCATATTCTTTAGTTCAAATTCCGCCGAAGTCGACTTTGCTTTTTATCCTTCTGGGTCGATGAAATAAGTAGCAGTTGAGCACTGGGACGTATATAATGGACTTATTCGCTCCCTCGAAACTATAGGTCTTCTGTCAAAATTTGATATCAATATATACAGACATAGTCAGTGAACTTGCAGGATTGTTAGCATGCTGGGCAAAATGCCGAACTACATTTCTTAATTCTTTACCCTCTGAGTTCAAATGCTGCCGTGGTCGACTTTGTCTTTCATCCTTTCAGGACTCATTAAATAAGCACCTGTGGAACACTGGAATCGATGTAATCGTGTTTCCCCCTCCACCGAAATTGCTGGCCTTATGCCAAAATTTGAAACTAATATATATATATAGGTACATGTGTCTATGTGTGTAGATTATTTGTGCATGTAAAACTCTGCTTGCCTTCGTCACCCACTAAATTCTTGAAAGTATTATGGGAGAATATTGCTCAAGCCCGTCTTCTATCAGGTCCCATCGCAATTAATCGTCTCCAAATGATTCAGCTGGACCTTGAAAAGAGACCAACCGAGCTCATAGATGTTATCCAAACAACTTGTTCATGATCCCCTACCCCTGGGTTTCCTGTTAGTTGTTTTTGTCCGTAAAACCTGTTCATCGATACTTTCCAGAAACATTTTTACCACATTTCCGTAGTATCGGAGATGTGATCCCCCAAGACGCTCTACTAGGAACACCTCTCTGATGTGCAGGCTACGCACTCAATAAAATAAAATAACATATCTTCAAAGACTATTCGGAAGAAACCCATTTCAGCCGTTTGTATTCGCGATCGTATTCATTCGATTATTAGCCAAGAGGATCTGAACCGCTCCCGATTATTCTACTTCACACCACAATAGTTCACTGTCTGTGGTTATAAGATGTATTCACTGATTTGTAATCAAGAAAAATCCTGACAATAATTGATTATGCAGCACCTCAACAAAGTACGTGGTCACATGTTTGTGTGTAGAGAACTACGGCTGCTGATGCCCATATGTCTCTTGCGGCTGTAGTGATACTTCATTGTCGCTAATATGCCGAATACCTCAAGAGAAAGAAAAAAAAAACTCTGACTGTTTGATTCACCATATAAGATAACCTTGTGAGGTTATCTTCAATTATAAGGTTTTGCGCGCTCCCTCTTATATTGCAAGGTTATCTTATAATATAAGAAGGAGCTGTGCGCTCAAAAGCTGCACCCTCTGGTGTCGCACACAAAATATACCCTGTGGCAAGAGAAAATCAAACCATTCTATTTGTATGAAAGTCCAAAAGATTGTCAAAGTTGTTGAGATCCCTCCGGAGCGCAAACTGCCTTTAACTCGTTGCGTGTAGATGTTTGTCAGATGTTTGTTGTGCATCATGTCTTGTAACCCAGATGGAGAGTATGTTTTCCTTTTTACTTTCTATATGCACTACTTGGTGCTCGGTGGTTGGTCGCTGTAGAGAGGAAGGTAACTTGTTTCTTCTATGTCTCATATGAAAATGTAGCGAATGCTATGTTTATTATTTGGCTGTCTAGGCTTAAATAGCTGCCAATTGGCGTATTTTGCGTGTTTTCTAGAAGTGGTCACATAATCATATCTGTTTGTGCCAAATGGATATTTTAAGTCATCGAAATAGACCGCTTGCTACACCAAAAAATGTGCGGTCTATTTCGAGCCAACAGATGGCTGTAAATAAAGAATTTCTTTTGAGATAACCAGAGAGGAGAGAATTATTACCAGAGATCTTTGATGCCATGCTTTGTGTTTACCCCTCACACATCACTATGTACAAGCTGCAATGAGAACCAATGTATTTTCCTTAACAGAATTATTCATACCTTTGGAACACAAATACTACTATATTCTTTTTTGCTAGTTTCGTCATGCGGTGTCTCACATTTTGAAATACTTGCAATTTGTATTTATACGGCTTCTGTTTGTTTCGCTTGTTATATTTCGGAGATTAAACATTTTAATATACAGTATATATACTTCACATTATTACATACTCTATACATTAATGCAAAATATATTGTGTTTATTGACTATCCTCAAAATGATCACAGCAGCAATAGGAAGTTCAAGACTTCTTAAGTTCGAAACTTCTTAAGGCAGTTTTGAAAGGCTATCAAGACCTAGCGCCCAGAAAAACTAATGAATGGAATCTTGTTTTATTAGGACAATGCTACAGCTCACAAGCCCTTGGTTTCAATTGCTGCTGTGCGTGACTGGCTCTGAACTGGTTGATCCCCCTCCCTATATTTTGGATTTGGCTCCATCTGATTATCATCTCTGTTTCCCAACATGAAAAACACACGGCTGGGCACCAGTATCGATGGGATGAAAACGTCTCATCTGCAGTTGATGCTTGACCAACAGAATATTTTCTCCACCAGTGTGATCCAAGTACTGCAACTACTTATGGAAGTGTGTGAAGAGTAACAGGAACTATGTTAAAAAATTAACTTCATTTAGTCACATTCCATGAAAGTGTCTTGCTCAACCCATGAGCATTTCAGCCTATGGGCATTTAATTTTAACAGTAAAAAAATCCACTTTTTTCGTAAAATATTTGGACCTGGTTTTGCATCACCTCATCAAATTTTGTTCCCGGGTCACTGTGTGGAAGACCACCGATATCAGGACAAAACTACAACCGAGTATATCGGCAATAGCATCCGACTGTGGCTTTTATTAGAAAGGAAAGGATAACAAGCAAATTCAACCCCTGGATGTGGAACCTCAGAAATAAAGGGACGAAAATCAATACATCGAATAGTTTTTCTGATGCTCAGCTAAATCTGCCGTTAATAATTGCACTTATTTGACTGGGAAAGCTTTTTTAGGAAAATATTTCTCTTTACGAATGGATGATGAGTTTTACGTAACTTCTATTTTCTTCGTTTTGTTATATATATATATATATATATATATATATATATATATATATATATATATATATATATATATATATATATATTTCGTTTTTATTATGTGACAAGCAAGAACTAAACAATTATATGAAAATACGAATTGACTTTCAGCAACCAACAACAAATATTTCAATAAATAAATTAGTTATCTCTAAATTGTTTGGCTGATTTGTTCATTATATTGTTGTTATTATTATTATTATTATTATTATTATTATTATTATTATTATTATTATTATTATTATTATTATTATCATTATTAGTATTATTATTATCATTATTATCTATTTTTATTCATTATTATTATTCTGTCGAACATTTTGTCCTGAAGAGGACAACGAGCTTCATCATGGAAGTGTTATGATTATGTATGCATGCAGAGTTAACATACTCACTCACACATACATACACATACGCACACATACAAACACACATACGCACACTTATATATATATATGTTTGTATGCATATATACTATCAATTACGTCTGATTCATCTCTCCAGCCTTAATCAATAAATTTAAATGAAATCTACAAAAAAAAACAGAAAATATGGAAACTATATATATATGCATATTAAATAAATATTTATGTACGTATACTTAGCGAGGGGGAGAGGGAGAGAAAACAGAAGAGGGAAAGAGAAGAAAAGGGGGAGCTATATGTCTTTCAGTGCAACATGTAATAGGGTGCAGTTGCAATCTATTCACACTGAAGAATGTAAGTAAAACACAGCAAACAATTTTACTTTATAAATGTAATCATAAATACATTGTAATTCAAAAGTAAAATACAGGATTGCCTAAAAAGAAAACGTGAAACGTTAATGAATATTCAATACTAAACTAGCTAACTGTAATCTCTTAAAATTATTTGTGATGGCTGACTAGAAGTATTTCAGTTCATTTTAGTTATTCAGTCGTGTTCAATCTCATTATTTTACTGATAATCGATTAGTAGTTTGTCACATTTAAGACTGAACGTCTCTCTTAAGGTTTGAATAAATAGTGTTTACACTTTTTCATCGAGATCAATAGGATAGAGATTTGATTAGTGTATATGTGTGCAGAAATTGAAAATTAAAACTGGAAAATAATCAAAAATAAGTTTGAATATCAGTAAGATAGCTTCAGAATGTTTAAATTTCTGGAGTTAGAGCAATTAATTCTACACTTCCCGCTGATATATCGCAGACAACATTAGATTGCATGTGAAACCGTATTGTCAAAAAAAATCATGCACGTCATCCTTAAGATTACATACCACGATTTGAATATCCCGCACTAAAATTGGATTTTGATGGCGAGATTTATAAAATTGAATTGAATTCGAGTTGTTAACAATGACTTCTATTTTTGATTGAAATTAACACTAAATACGCAGTATCGTTTTTAAGTTATTGATTCATGATAACTCGTTTTTCAATGAGGCACGTTTGTCTTTGGATCTAAAATTAAACAGCTTAAATAAATTCATTTTAAAAGATATTAGCCTCAAGCCAAATCAATACTGACAGATCTCTAGTGAAATAAGGTATAAAGTTTTTTTTCAATAACTTTCTATGATGTACTTTATTACAATTGGAGGAACTGTCCTGAAACAATAATGAAGGCCGCGATCACTTTCGAATAAGTCGTAGAAAGTCAACAATTGATCAGCATTTATACTTTCACGAAATGTGTGCCCTCATGTTCAAAGTCATTAATGACGCAATAGCTGAACGAACTGAATTATGACGGAACATATTAGCGGTTATAAAGCTGCGCGAATTAGCACCAAAAAACCCAAACCTCAATATTATAGATTACATCTTTTTTCTGATTGCTCCTATCTAAACTCCAATTTAGTCATTCAGAAATAGCATATAAGTTCTTTCAAAAGTGTTCTTAACGAAATTTAATATCATATTTATATAGTTAGCTGTTAAGATGTGAGTCATTTACATGTAAGGTACAAAACCTTGGATTTCCCCTCTTTCTCTCTCTCTCCCTATGTCTCTCCTTGTCTCTCTCTCCCTCTCTCTAGCTATCATCATATCATCAACTACAAATGTAAAGCCAGGAATCTAGGGAACTGCTATTCAAAATCATCTGACATAGGGTACTCGCCTGGCATGTTAATCTCCGGTAAAAACTACTTAACCATAAGCTCCATCTGTTTCATCTGTAGGATATGCAATTTCCCACCAGTTTGTATTAAAGCGGTGTCTGTTGATCGAGGCTCTTTCCTTTCTTTCATTCTATCAATTCCGGATACCTCACAGTTCGGTTTTGACCCCACTGCTATTTTTTATATACATTAATAACTTACTTTCCAGCAAGTCCGACAACACTCGTTCAATCTACCCAGATGATACAACTATCAAGTTTTGTGTTTTACAACACATTCACATATACATATAAGATGAAACGTATACATACATACATCCATACATATACATTCTTTTACTCTTTTATTTGTTTCAGTCATTTGACTGCGGCCATGCTGGAGCACTGCCTTTAGTCGAACAAATCGACCCCAGGACTTATTCTTTGTAATACCGTTCTATATTTAAAAGCTGAGGAATTATGTACATTATTTACATTATTTACATTTGACGGATATCTGTCCTCATCTTGCTTATTGTTAACACAAGGTTTCGGATTCATCAGGTGTCTTGGGGAAATTTCGAACCTGGGTTCCCACTCCTAAGATATTTTTCGATGTTATTATTATTATTATTATTATTATTATTATTATTATTATTATTATTATTATTATTATTATTATCATTATTATTATTATTATTCAGGTCACTGCCTGGAATCCAACTCGGAATTTTGGGGTTAGTAGCCTGCGCACTTAACTACTACGACCTGCATAATAATAATAATGATAATAATAATAATAATAATAATAATAATAATAATAATAATAATAATAATAATATCATCGAAAAATGCCTTAGGAATGAGAACCCAGGTTCGAAACTTCCCCCAAGACACCTGATGAAGGCTGGAGGGTAAGTCAGCCAAAACGTTGAGTTAACAAAAAACAACATGAGAACAAATAACCGTCAAATGTAAATAATTATTCTTTGTAAGCCTAGTACTGATTCTATCGGTCTCTTTTGCCGAACCGCTGGTTACGAGGACGTAAACACACCAACATCGGTTGTCAAGTGATGGTGGTGGGACAAACACAGAAGCATATACACATATAAAATATACGACGGGCTTTCCATTTACCAAATCCACTCAGAAGATTTTTGTCGGTCCGAGGCTACAGTAGAAGACACTTGCCCAAGGTCCCACTCAGTGGAACTGAACCTGGAGCCATGTGGTAGGTAACAAACTACTTACCACACAGCCACTCCCGTGCCTATATATATATATATATATATATATATATATATATATATATATATATATATATATATATATATATATATATATATATATATATATATAGAGAGAGAGAGAGAGAGAGAGAGAGAGAGAGAGAGAGATATTCGTAGCCACTTTAACATGGCCCTCCGCTTGAACTCTCGAAATCTCCTGTGATTATATATATATATATATATATATATATATATATATATATATATATATATATATATATATATATATATATATACACATACACACACATACAAATATATATTTTTTACTTGTTTCAGAAATTAGACTATATAATGTAGAAACTGATGGCAGGTGCTTGGCCTATGAACTGTAAATATACTTGGAAAGATTGGGCAGCTACCCATTGAACAGAAAGGGTGCCGAAAAGGAACCAAGGAACGAAGGATCAGCTCTTAATTGATAATCTAATTATCAGGAAGTGCAAGAGAAGACATACAAACCTGAGCATGGCATGGGTTGATTATGGCAGAGCATATGATATGATACCACAGTCCTAGGTAAAAAAGAACAATGGAAATGTATGGAGTAGCGGAGGATATGAGAAGCCTTATACGGAATAGCATGAAATGCTGGAGAACGGAATTGACAGCAGGGAAGCAAGTACTAGGAGAGGTGAAATCAAGGGAGGAATCTTTTAAGGGGGTAGTGTGTCCCGACTGATATTCTTGCTGGGAATGGTCCCCTTAAGTGAAATACTACAGAAAACAAATTTAGGTTATGATCTGGGATGAGGTGAGGGAAAACTAAACCACTTGCTATTCATGGACGACCTGAAGTTATTCACAAACCTGAGGCAGAATAGTACAGCCTAGTCCAGCCTGTGCGGTTTTTCTCCAGAAACAAGGAAAAATTGCCACGACAGAAGGCATATGGCTACCAAGTGGTGAGATGATGAAGGCAATTCAACCTCAATCTGCCATAATTATGTATATATATATTCATAAGACAACATTGATATTTCCCCTTGCTGTATTCAGGAAAAGAAGGAACTGATTAAACAATTTTGCGTGAGCTTATTCTTAGAAAATCTATTTAAAGTTTAATTAAATTCGTTTACGAGGCTTCATCAGGAAACTCTATCTGTTTTCTTCAAAGTATTCTTTCAAATATTTTGTCGAAATTTCAAGGTGGTGCACCCAGTCGATGTTATTAAATTTTCACTGTTGAAGTAGTGTTTCTCAAAAGTGCTTTCATATAAAACGATGATATATTTTCTTAATGTTCATTGATCTCGCTGGTAGATAAAATATAGACAAACTTATGCTAGGAAAACACATCACCAACGACTGATTACACCATGGGCTGAAGTGTACGTGCTAGCCTTTGTGTGCATATAAACGTACACGCCTATATTTATATATAGTTTTATCTATTTACTTATCTATATACATATATGCATATATAATATATACATATTTTTTTAATATACATATATATATATATATATATATATATATATATATATATATATATATATATATATATATATATATATATATATATATATATATATATGTATATATATATGTGTGTGTGTGTGTGTGTGTGTGTGTGTGTGTGTGTGTGTGTGTGTGTGTGTGTGTGTGTGTGTTGTGTGTGTGTGTGTGTGTGTGTGTGTGTGTGTGTGCGTGTGCGTGTTTTCCTGTATGTGTGTTTTGCATATGTATATATGTGTTTGCATATGTGCATGTGTGATCTCTCAAATGCTGAAAAGAAAGCTTAATGCCGTGACGCATATGTAGAGGTAATTTTGTTCAGAATTATGCTATGGCGTACAAGAAGATATTAAGAGAAATAAACGGTAATGACAAACTCTAAACACTATCACCATTGAAATTGCACGCCGGGATCTGTAAAATAAAAATAAATTGGCCTTCAATGTTCCATGAATGCCATATTATTTACTGAGACCTTTAATTGGTATCACATTTCTTCCTAGTGTCCCTAATTAACTGAAAACGTTACAGACATTGGATTCAAATTTTGGCACAAGACCAGCAATTCTAAGGGAAAGGGTTAGCCGATGCCAACGACCGCAATGCTTGATCGGGGTTTTATTTTATCTACCCCTTAAAAATGATAGGCAAAGTTGACTTCGGGTTAATTTGAACTCGGAATGTAATGCGTCCGTAGAAATACCGCGAGGCATTTTGTTCGATACTCTAACCATTCTGCCTGCCACCACCGGAATAAATGCTACATAACATATAAAAAGAGAATTATCAGTCCATTGATACCCCAAGTAAAGATTCTAAATATATTGATAATGATAACAATATAAGTATTGAACTTTGAGGCATATACAGAGAAGATATAAAAAAAAAACATATATAATCTAAATCCAGAGGTTTAACTTCAGGAGTGTGTGCAAAAATATAATTAATGTTCTAAAAATGATATGTATAGACATTCTCACCACGTTCCGATCATCCTCCATGTGAGTATGCTATTCGTTGTTGGATTTCGTGACTTGAAAACTACTTTATTATTTCGACATGTAATGACAAATCACATTATTCACTGACATAGTGTTCTTGAGCAAAACATTTCGTTTCACATTGCTCTACGATCATTTCAACCTCTGATGTGCGGCATGCCGAGCACCTGTACAGACAATGTCGGGTTGATCGCGGCGTTGAGCGCAAACATTTGATCGTGATAAACAAATCCACTGTTCAGATTGTTCAGCAAAAATCTGTGGACCCTCGTCTTTTTATAACAGGAGAGTCAACCTTGTATTAATGCCAACGTATATCGATGTGGACGTATGCGAGCCAGCATGTGTTATATGTGTGAGCGAGAGTGCGAGTGTGCGCATATATGTATGTGTGGTGAAATAATAATTTGTTGTGGGAACAAAGTACAGCAGCCATGCTGGAGCACTGCCTTGTTTGGTTTGATCGGTCGGAGAAATCGACCCAATGCTTGTTTTTAAGTCTTGTATTTACTCTATACTTACCTTATGCCGAACTGCTAAGTAACAGACGTTGGATCAAACTAGCATCACTAGTCAAACATTGTGACGTGGTCAAAGATATACACAAAAACACGACGAGTTTCCACACAGTTTCTGTCAACCAAATTCACTCACAAAGCATTAGTCGACTGAGGTTACAGTAGAAAATTCCCAAGTTGACGCGCAGTGGACTGAATCTCAAACCGTTTGGTTGCAAAGCGAGCTTAAATAATGGTATAAAGACATCAATAAATGCTGGAAGATAAGTCTACCCTTACTGCAATTTACATAGCCACGTCTACGTGTAACACTCATCAGCAAATAACTTGTTTAGTGGTTTCTATAAGCAAGAGTCACAACTCTTATTTATGGCATTGATTCGGAGAGAGCTGTAACTGTATCTAAAACCAAGTTGAATTACTGGTATCTCAGAGTCTCCTTTCCTCAATGAATCAAGTGTGTAGTGAACACATATCATTTGATAGAAGTTATTCTCCGAAGATGAAGTATAACGGCGATTAGCATATTCATGTTGTCGTGTGCTGGAATGTATTAAGAATAAATATGTGCATCATTGTGACGAAATAACATCCATTATTGAAATACTGAGAAAGAGATAATATTGAACAAATAGTTCAAGTATGTTTTACTTATTGACTTCAGCTAGTATCTGCTTCAAACACACTGCAGCCAGCTTAAAAACTTGCTCCCTGTAGCTTCTGTTTATTTTTAAAATACTGGGTCTTTTCCCTATCGTTTACGTAGTATAAAAGAAAGATAAAATATTTCTTTCAGTATTGCTTTAGTCATGTTTATCAATGACTATACAAGTAGACGCTTTCAGATGTAAAACTATTACTGTTTATATGTGTGTATGCAGGGGTACGATTATGAGTGTATTTGTACGTGCCTGCATGTGAGTACGTGTACGTAAAAGCATCAATATTTACAGTAATGAAGAAAGTCTCTTATATTGATATAACTATGTACTGGTGTATATTTGTGTGTGTGTGTGTGTGTGTGTGTGTGTGCGTATGCGTGTTAGTGTGTGTGTGCGTGTGTACGTGTGCAAGTGTGCATATATGTGAGTGAATGCATGTGTGCAACAAGCATACAAACACAGTATATGCATTCAAGGAAGCATTTCAATATTTTATAGCTCTATTAACTTTTCTAATTATACATACATGCACAAAAGTCGTACACATAAAAATCATGCGTTGACACAAACACGCACACATATAAATATATTTTTACATATCTCTCTCTATATATATATAAATACAAGTATATATTATTGTGTCTGTGAAGAGTCAGTCTCTTTTCGTCCCTTATTACTTAACACACGATTTCCACTCGCTTATCTATTTTTTCTAAAATTTTCGTTGTGTCTAGCAATGACTATTGAAAAGGCTGCAAACGCAACGAAAATCGAACCGGTGAGTGTGTTACGTAATAAGGCACTAAAAGAGAATGACTCTCCCCAGACACAATACAATATGCTTCAACACACGAATTCACGTAGAGAATCAATCTTGCAAGCCAAATACAAATACGATATATATATATATATATATATATATATATATATATATATATATATATATATATATATATATATATATATATATATATATACATACATACATACTTTGGATACGATTTATATCTATGCACGTGAGAATATGTATAAATACGCAAGAATGTGTTAGGTTGTAGAACGTCTTCTATGTTTTGCAAAAGATATAAGAAACTTCCGTCGATTTCTCTAAGTTTACTTCTTTGCCTTAATCTCCTTCCGCCACTACCATCTCCAACATTGCCATACTCATCACTCGCTTCATCACCGCTTCCACCCCGATTTTAGTTCAAAATATAGTTTATCGCTAAAAACCATTAACATATGATGCTTTGTACTAAAAATGGCTAGCAGTTAAAAGACTACGCACACACCGAAGCGTTTCGCCGATGCCTGAGTTTAAAATCGTGAGAACATATATTTTTTCTGCAAGCGAAACGCTTTACAACATTTTTTTACGATTTTGTTTGCTTTTAACCCCTAACACATCCAACCCACAATGACATACCAGTTAAGGTCTTTAGTCGGAGATAAATAGCTTTTCAAATCTACATACATAAATGTGTTATGGTGTCTGTCTGTGTGTGTGTTTGGGGTTACACTAACTCCTCCCACACCGTCCAACCGATTTGAATGACTTTTGACACATAGGTACATCACATGTTCAAATAAGGCCTGAATTTTTCCAAAACTCGAGAATGCTCAATTGGTATCGATTTTTGTGAGCTCAATCGGGCGTCTGAATGGAAATTGGCATAACGATGTTATTTTTCTTGTAGCTTTTGCATTTTTTATCCAATTTTGATGAAAATCGATGAGTGAGCGATGCTCATAGCGGTGAGTTGATGTCAGTATATGATGACGTTGAAAAAAAATGATGACGTTGAAAAACAATTATGACGTTGAAAGAAAAATCGATAATTGCGCCTGAGAAGTGGTTTTATAAAATCAATAGGTTTTTTTTGCGCACAAATACCGATAGGGATTTTATTTTTGGCCGTAACTTTTATATTTTTTATCCGATTTTAATGAAATTTGCGATGTAGGTAAATCTTGTGGTGGTGGAGGGGGCGATAAATGTGTTTATTTAATTCAAAAGGGCTTGAAAAGGGCACAAATGCAAATAAGCATTTCCTTAGAGAGATCCTTATCGATTTTGTAGAAATTTCACACGTGATTAAGGTTCATGCCCATTAGTTGATACCAGGTTGAAGAGTTGACAAAAAAAATCGATAATTGCGCGTGAGCGGGGTATTTTAAGAAATCAATGGGCTTTTTGTATGCAATTATCCATAGGATTGCTATTTTATGCTGTAACTTCTACAGAATTCATCCGATTTTGATGAAATTTGACATTTAGGTAAAGTTTATAGTTGGAGTCATGTAGTTGAATTAAAATTAAACTGGTGAAAGGGAGAAATCGTCAAAATTCACTCACAATAAAGTAATGAACTAATTTTGAAGAAAATTGACCCATGAGTAAAATTAAGCACTTCAACATATGAAACATCGATTATCCATATAATGTATTGGGATTTAAAAGTCAATGGGATATTTTCATGTAAATGGTCACATGGATTCTATTTTATGACATAACCTTAACACTTTTCTCAGGATATTACTGAGATTGGACACTCTGATCAATTTTGTACAGAGGGTGGAATTAAGGGGAGAGAAATAAACAAACATCACTCTCGACGGGTCAAGATACACCGAGAAATTTGACTACGATTTCAGACGGTCCAGTATGTAGGAGTATGTTGAAAGCGTTAACCGGGTAAAATTCATGCCGAACTAGATATAACAACTTAATGGGTAATAGTTTGTACGGGGAACGTAGAACATTTCAATACAAGGTCAGAGGTGGGCTTAACTTCAACTCGGAAAACACAAGCAACGCCAGGTCCAACAGCTAGTATATACATATTTATATAACGTCACAATACTCAAAGAAAAGTTAGACTAAGATAGTGTGTCGTTGCGTACGCACGCGCGTGTGCATGTGTGTGTGTGTGTGTGTGTGTGTGTGTGTGTGTGTGTGTGAAGGTAGTAGTAGAGATACTATAGTAAGTATATACACAAACATAAGCACAGATATTTGAATTAAGTATCGAGAGGGAGGATATGTATTGAGTGTAAATGAGATAGGTGTAAAATATAGATAAGTGGAGGGGAGGGTAGAGAAAGAGGGAGGTGTTCGAACGAAAGAGATACTGAGGTTTAGAGAGTGTAAACTGGGAAGCAAAAAGTAAGTGACAGATATACATACACACACACAAATAACTATATACACATGTATTCACATAGATACGATATATATATATATATATATATATATATATATATATATATATATATACATATATATATATATATATATATATATATACATATATATATATACACACATATACATGTATATACATATATGTGTGTGTGCACGAGCTAGGAGAATGGGTGGAATGGTTTGGAGTTATATTTGTAAATGATATTCACATACAAAATACATCACACAAAGTTGACATACATAAGCATAAGCAAACTCACGCATCAATGTCCATAACAATGTACTTGTTTGACCCCATATGTCTGATACGGTCTCAATACAATATAGAGTTTAAAATTTCGTATTTCTATTTGAGGCAACTAAACCGTGAATATATTTTATATGTATCATTTCAACGGAATCATTAACTAGACATAAAATTTGTGACACATACGGGCCATAAATATACTGAAAATGTGGAAAAAAATGTTTCTTTAGTCGTTTCCGAAATCAATGTGGCTTAAACATCTTAGGAGAAGGAATTCGTTTAGTCATTATCGGCCGAAAATTTGGTGGTAGCCACTTAAATTAATATTATTCGAAAACGGCGAGCTGGCAGAACTGTTCTATGTTCAAATTCCGTCTTGGTCGACAATACATTTCATCCTTTCGGAACCGATAAAGTAAGTACTGGTTGAACACTGGGGTTGATGTAATCGATTCACCACTTCCTCGAAATCGCTGGCCATGTGTCAACAGTTTTATTATACACTGCGACCAAATGAATATTATTCACTGGTTAAAAGCTGCGAACTGGGAGAACCGTTAGCACGCCAGACAAAAATGCTTAGCGGCATTTCGTCCGACTTTACTTTCTGAGTTCATATGCTGCCAGATTCGACATTGCTTTTCATCCTTTCGGTGTGTATAAAATAAGTACCAGGGTCGATGTAGTCGACTAACACCTTACCCGATATTGCTTGCCGTGCTCCAAATTTTGAAACCTATATCATTCAATAGTTTTGTATCTTTTTTTAGCAGTGATAAACATTTTAGTAAACATTTTGGTAAACATTTTGTTCCAGGCCCCATCCCAAAGAGTAGTAAATATTTTCTACAAATTCGGCTTTTTCGGGGCTATTTCAATGGTACGTACTTACAGCCAACCAATGGCTAAATGAGAATTCTTCGTCTCTGATATAGGGAAAAGTCAATAAACTATTTAGTGTTGTTGCGAATAGCCGCTCGACTGGTTAAAATACAGTATATGCAATTAAGACAGTATTTAATTAAAATATTCGTTTATGTATCATACTTAATGTATACACACTGTCCTGAGGACCGTGCGTATACATTAACTGCAACACATTGGCCGCTGGTGCGAGTAATTTTCATATGATGCAGTACTAGGCAGTACTAGGCAATGGCTCTCATGGCGTATCATCCTAACTGATTGGAAGTGTTATCATGTACACTGTTTTGTCTTGGTATAAAAGATAGGCTACAGCAAATATTCTGCTAATACCACAGATTTATTTGTCAGTTGTTAGACCATAACCAGTTGAGCATGTCGTTTGGTGGTTGACGATATGTGCATCTCTGATCACGAGCAGCAGTGAGGGAGCCATGGGATGAGAGGAATTCTTTGGAGTTTGAAACATGGGTGTTTCGTTCAAGATACTTAAACAACCCCTATTCTACTCGACCTGAAGAAAATTCTAACTGGGCCCCACCAGCTAGGACATGCACTGTTTATCTTGATATGAGATCACCATGTCGCGCACATGTAATTGTGATGCATGTGCCTGGTGTACCCTTATCAGACGTGTAGTCATGATGGGTATACTGGGCTTCGTATATTTTGTCCGAGTGTTACTTTGATGGCGTGCACTACTCTCTTACATAATAATATTCAGGGATCTTTTGAGCGGGATGGGCTACTCGACATGAAGAATATTCTAATTGGGCCCCAGCTGCAAGCTCATGCGCTGTTTAACTTGATATAAGATCACCATGTCGCGCACATATGTTTGTAATGCATGTGCCTGATGTACCCTTATGGGTATATTGGGCTTCGTATATTTGTACCCCAGTGTCACTTTAATGCCATGCGCTCCTTCCTCACTCAATAATAATAATAATAATAATAATAATAATAATAATAATAATAATAACAACAATAATAATATGGGCATGAGGCACCTAAAATTGTACTTCAGTCATAATAAAGGCATAAGGACATCTGGTAGTAGTAAGATTAACCGAGATATCTTCTAAGAAGACTCATTGTCTCCATTACATTTTTTGCTAAGCACTCATATCTCTGTAACAGGAATTTAACCGTACACGATATGGATTCAAAATCTTTGATAGAACCATCTCACACCTCTTTTATTTGGATGATCTCAAGCTATATGCGAAACATGATAATGATCTGGGGGATTACTAATAACTGGAATTTGGCTTGGATAAGTGAACCGATGCAACATTAACGAGGAAATCTCATCGTGCATTACTCTAACGGATAAAACTATTATCAAAGAATTAGACCAAGATGGAGCATATAAATGTATAGTAATAAATGAAAGAAAATGTATCCAATACAGTGCAATGAAGGAAAAAAAATCAGGAAAGAATATTATAGGAGAGTAAAACTGATAATGAAAACGGAACTGAATTTCCAGAATAGGATTCAAGCCATTAATTCACTTGCTGTCCCAGTGCTACAGTAAGTCATAATATAATTAATTGAAATATAAATGAACTTCAATGAATGTACACCAAAACAAGAAAACTAATGATATCAAGCAAAATGCAACATTCAAAATTTTACATGTTTCATAGAACCCACGTTTCCCGAAAACAGGGCGGTAGAGGTCTCATGCAGGTAGAATCATCCTACAAGATCACCACAGTAGGACTTAATTCATGTATCAAGAATAGCTTCCACTGGATGATACAGTTAGTAAATCAACATGACGGGAACAAAAGTCTATACTTTGTCGTTAAAGCGGCACAGAAGTATAAAAGAGAACTAAACTTAACTGTCAATGATAATACCGAAGCTACAGTACCAGCACAAGCAGCGAAGCACGTGACACAAAAAGTAAAAAAGTAAGGCCTTATAAACAAATGGCAAGGGAAACCGCTCCATGGTCAATATCCCAAATAGACAAGCGAAGTAGACATAGATAAATAAATAATACATAAGGTGTTGCACAGATCAGACCAAAAGGTAGAAGCTGAAGGTTTTATAATGGCAGCTCAGGATCAGTCCCTACTCACTGCAAACTACCAAGCAAATGTCCTCCGCAGTGGTGCTGTTTCAAACTGTGGACTATCTGATAAGAGTATTGAAACCTTCGACCACGTTGTGGCTGGCTGTTTTAAACTCACAATAACCGAGTACAAAACCAGACACGCCCGAATTGCGCAGTACGTACATTGGAACCATTCCTGAAAACTGGTATAATCACCACTCGAAACCATCACAGAGGGCAACAGAGTTACTATTCTGTACGACTTTCTCATCCATATTGAGACTGATCAATGGTAGTAGCCCTGATATTATTATCAAAGACCATCGACAACATGCCTGCTATCTCATAGATATGACAGAACCAGCTGATCGTTATATCTCAGTCAGAGAATTTGAACCTGCTGGCCTTATAATAAATTTTGAAACCATTACTATTACTATTATAGTATAACATTTATATACTTATTGTCTGATTATGGAACAGTAGTGACTTCTACAGAAACATTGAATTACTTTATTAATTCGTTTAAACGAAAGTGCTGCGTGAGTTAAAACACTGACGTATCAGACAAAATTCATTTTAGATTCTGCTTTTAAATCTCTGTGATATAGTTGAATTAATTAACAGTAATATACTTTGGTTGGTTCAACTGATATTCAAAGAATAGAACTGGAAATTTTAGTTCAATTATAGAGTCAATAAAAAGAAATCAATGTAAATAAACTCTTCTCTTGTCAAATATGAAGAGACTTTGTAAATCATCGAGTTATCGGATTTTTATTTAAAAGTAAATGAATGCAAACTTGGAAGAAAGTAAGTGCATGTCTGTGAAATAATATACATATATATATATATATATATATATATATATATATATATATAGAGAGAGAGAGAGAGAGAGAGAGAGAGAGAGAGAGAGATAGATAGATAGATAGATAGATAGATAGATAGATAACATATATACATATACACACATATATGTATATATATTATGTATGTATGTATGTATGTGTGAAGTACATGTATATATGTACGTATACAGTAATTCCCTTGCCCTATCGCGGTTTATTATTTAAGCTTACGTTGATTCCTCGGTGGTGTTGTTTTGCATTTATAACAAAATAAATATATACAAATTATGAAAATAATTAAAAAAAATATACAGTACTGTTGCTACTTCGCGGATTTTCATCTATCATGGGGAGTTTTGGAACGTAACACCCGCAACAGTTGAGGGATTACTATACATACATATATACGTGTTTGTATGCGCTTATGTATGTGCATATTTATACACATATTATACATGAACAATCGTACCTATATGCATACATATGCGTATATGTATATATGTATGCATGTACACACATATTTGTATATATATGCACGTATGTATTCTGCATTCATGCATAAATCATTCTTTATCTCGAAATCAAATTAATTTGATATGTGAATCCTTGCAAGGATTTGTTTGATGGACATCGTGATAAGAATGAGATCAACGAAGTAGGTAGGCTTTTATTTCAGGTCAATAAAGAAGTACTGAAGTAAATAAAACCAAATAACGTTGCTCCTCAGTCACATGTCGTCAGCGTTCCACATAAAGAGATCTTTGAGAGACACTAGAGAAAATGGATTGAGAGAGACAGTGACAGATAATGAAGAATGACATTCTTACGTGCTTATAGACATACAGGCGTATACATGTCTACACTTGATGTGACAGACATACTACTAGACAGATAGTGAGAGAGCGACAAACAGACAGACAGTGACAGACATGTAGACAGACAGAAATATAGATTTAAATATATAGAGAAGCAATTAAACTAAGAGATAGACAGACAAACGGATGGATGGAGGGATGGATGGATGGAGGGATGGATGGATGGATGGATGGATGGTAGAGAGAAGCAGATATAGATACATAGATGACTGATAGATACTGAAATTATAAGCATCACGAATAGATAAATAGATATATGGAGAAGCTAGGTGTCGGAATGAAGTTGAGAGAGAATGAGAAAGAGATTAAATAGGCTGCCGGAATTTTATTATCGAATTCTGGTGAAGTAGTTCAAATTTGTAGTGATATTTTTGAAGGACAAGGAAGATGTTTAGTACAGAAGATTAAGTGACGAGCTACACTAAGTGAAAGGGGGAAAACATTGCATCAGTAGGCTTAAATTTCGATGAGATTTTATAGCATTAACGAAGCTCGTGAGATCAGAGGCTTCCTAATATTCTGACGGAACAAATACCTTTCGTTACTGGATCTTAAGTCATCCTATAACAGGTTAACAAAATCTAAAGGAACACTACTATGGCGACTGCTTTGAATATAGCATAGATATTACTTTATCTAAAGGTGAAGTATTCGGTTTCGTGCTTGCATTTAATGATTTCTCAGATTATCACAAGCCCCGAAAGTTGAGACCTGTAGTCGTTTAAAGTGGCTTTAGCATTCATTCATTTTATTTTTCTTATCTAACTTTATGTAAACAACAGTGTTGCTTTTTAGAGTTAAACAACGCGTTAATCACTGGTTTACTGCATTTATGATCACGAGAGTGAGGCGAGAGCGTTTTTTCAGCTGGAGGACTCCAGATGCTATTGGGTTTATATCCACGGAGTCATGTTCATTGGTTTCCACAGCAATTCATAGGGGAGATATCTTTTACTTGTTTCAACCATAAAACTACGGCCATGCAAGGGCATCGCCTTGAAAAATTTTAGCCATAGAAATCAGACCCAGTACGTATTCCTTTTAAGCGTGGTACTTATTATATCGCTCATATTTGCCGAACTGGTAATTTATGAGCACGTAAACAAACCAAACCTGATTATCAAGCGACTGTGTGAGACAAACAAACACACACACACACACACACACGCACACACACACACATACATATATGGATGTATACGACGGGTTTCTTTCACTTTTCGCCTACCAAATACACTCACAAGTCTTTGGTCAGCCCGAATCTATAGTAAAAGCAGCAATGTGACTGAACCCAGAACCATGAAGATGAGGGTCAACTTTCTTGTCACAAAATGCATTATATATATATAGTGTTGTGTGTGTGTGTGTGTGTGTGTGTGTGTGTGTGTGTGTGTGTGTGTGTGTGTGTGTGTGTGTGTGTGTGTGTGTGTGTGTGTGTGTGTGTGTGTGTGTGTGTGTGTGTGTGTGTGTGTGTGTGTGTGTGTGTGTGTGTGTGTGTGTGTGTGTGTGTGTGTGTGTGTGTGTGTGTGTGTGTGTGTGTGTGTGTGTGTGTGTGTGTGTGTGTGTGTGTGTGAAGATACTCGTGCAAGCTGATGTATTGATGTTGATATCTATCAAGACAATATTAAATTTTTACGGGCACTTGAAACAGCGAGAATAAAAATAGCAATGCTTAGAACAACTTTTACGAACAAATATCGGAGTGTCATAATGGACAGTCGACATAGATAAGAATAGCACTGATATCTCCCTTCAACACTGTACTGTCTTCAAAGTATACACATGCTTTGGTCTGTGTAATCCAGAATACAACTTTTGAAGAAATGTTGTGATTATGCGTGAAATGTTTTTGATGATACTCGATTGGCAAATGTTTTAAAACTTGTTGCAGAAATTCCAGCGTTGTTCCGAAACGTGTCAGTAAGTCTTTTGTACTATCAGATATTTGAGACTCTAGGTAAATGATATTAGATCATTCGATATAGCTTCGAACCTAAACAACAAGAATAACTAGACCAGCATCTGTTTGTCAGATTGACCAGATTCGTCCAAAAGTTCATCTGGTTCTCAATGCAAACAAGACGACTGAGTACATAACCATCAACGAAAGTTAAAGTTATTTGATAATTTGTTCCAAGGATCGCATACAACTGAAGGTGATCAGTAACTTTATTTACCTAGTGTCTCGAGTCTATGACAGTACAAAAGACTTACCGACATGTAACAAACAATCCTGGATTTCCTGTAATCAGTTTCAACACATTTGCCAATCAAATATTTATTTCAAATACAACTCTTGCCTTCTTCAGGGTATGTGTAAAGAACATTTTATCCTAAAGAGTCAAAATTAGGACAATCAAGAAGAAGCTTCAAGATCACCATGATGTTATGTAAATCAGTTTTCTCGTCATGGCTCAAAACATTTCATATCTGTAGCACAAGGCCAAAGAATAGAATTATGGATGCACTCCTCCCATCTCTACTATTATTGTTCAACGATGGGTAGACTTTAATGGCCATTGCTATCATCCAGAACACCAATACATATATCAGATGTTACATTTTGGAGACTCCCGCACATTAATAGAGGACAAAGACCAACAACTAAATTTATGTTATCGACAGAAATACACATGAAACTGGGGACCATCTGGAGCTAAGGAGCAACAGAGATTCCTGGGGCATCGTAACGAAACTCATCTCGGTTTCAACCGCTTAAGGAGCCGTACTTTGATACTCAACTATTGGCCTTACAAATACATTCACCACTACTACCACTGCAAGCGCTTCTGCATCTCACTACTATCATTACTATCGCTACAAACCTAAAAGCCACCAACTGTACTAACATCTCCACTACTAAACATCATCACCGTTGTGAGTGAAACAGCAAATATTATCTGCAATAAGTAGATCACTGATTAATCACATTTTCTAAGCCATTATAGTTACCAGCATGAAGATTAATCTTATCATCTTCATGCACATATCACCACGATTTCAGTACTACTTCTACTGCAGAAGAAGAAGAAGGAGAAGAAGAAGGAGAAGAAGAAGAAGAAGAAGAAGAAGAAGAAGAAGAAGAAGAAGAAGAAGAAGAAGAGGGATGGTGGTGGTCATGGTGGTGGTGGTGGTGGTGGTGGTGGTAGCAGCAGCAGCAGCAGCAGCAGCAGCAGCAGCAGTAGTAGTAGTAGTAGCAGCAGAGTGATAACCATAGGACTTGCAAATTAAGATTTAAAATGCCAGCTTCACAAATTTATTCTTCACACCTTAGCCATCACTGTTCGCAACAACTTAAACATCGCCATTCTCAAGCCGTTTCAACCACTTCCACCACTAGCATCAATATTCGCATTAACATAATAACTACCATGCTTCATGAGATTATCGGCTAAACGTCGTAGAATCTGTAGGCAGCGATCTATGTAGTAGGAATCATATTGAGCGAGATGAGTGTAAGGTGATTGAGGGAGAGATGTAAAATAACGATTGCTTTAGAATAAGCATATGGTTAAGTTTTGTAAACAAACTGTTTAGTTGGTTTAAGTAAAGAGAGCATATTACTGGTACTTTACTCCGTCTGCGCCGTTAAGAAAAGGAAATGCATGAGTCTCTACATTATCACTCTTCCTGCAAGAAATACTACCTAAGAATCACTGACATATCATCCTGCACTTCTTTAAGAAAGGCGTACATTAAGAAGCAATCAAGGTTGCAATGTCTTTGACCAGAGCTAATCATTTAGGTATCCCCTTCAATTAATCAACAACGATAAAATAAATAAGAAAATCATCCCTTGGCAGGATGTTCTTAGCAGTTCAGAACATTTTTTTGTTCGCTTTTTGAATGTAGTGCAATGCCAATCTTTGCAGCAGTGGTTGCTACAACAGTGTAATCATTTATCTCGAACACAGACATAAAGAAGAATTTATTACGACGAGATTTTAAACCGAAAAGCTAGTGTGATGAATTTGGGTGTTATTTTGTTAACTTACTCTTTGTAACCGTTCCTGCCAACCCGTCTTCCTTTTCCACAGAATAATGCTAAGTAAGATAATTAATACACGATAGAGAAAAAATGAAAATCAGCTAATAATGAATGAAGAAAATGAATAAATAAAAAAAGGGTGACTGCAAAAGTGAAATAAGACGAGAAAATAAATGAGATTCAAACACAACAGAGAAAGGATGAGGTAATGAAGTTAGGAAGGAATGATAAGAGGAGTGAGAAACAGAAAAATGTGTTGTTATTGATTTCAAATTGAATCATTTTTGCAATATCAGCTAAGAGAAATGATGGAAAAAAATATTAATTACAATTGAATTTCTAAAAAGCTGCACTAAAGAAAGTAATGTATTTTGAAATAAGACAACAAATACAATAATATTATTAATGTCGGTGACATTTCTTTTCTCGTTCTGCATCTGTTCACATTCATAATTCGTTTCCATAGTAAAAGAAGTTCTCAGCAATCCAAGCCAAAACACTGTTTCAGTCCTCGGATTAATTCAATTCTTCACCGTTAATAATATGGAGAAACTTATTAAAACTACAACACATAATTTCCTCTTTTGCGAAATCACCATGCATTGTGCCCAGTCAAAATAATTTACTCATTTGTTTATTATGAGCTAAAATAAAATGAACAAAACAAATCCATTACTACTTTTTCTTAACTTTCTTTAAATCGCTTTGTCATAAGGAAGTTGTATCCAAGAAGCTGTCTTTCTGAGACCAATAACAACTGTTGTAGGAAAAACTCGTTCGACGAAGGAATGCCAGTAAGGACTGTGAGTAGAGATTAGAGCCGCGTGATAGGGAGAATACACAGTATAGCAGAGTGACTATTGTAATGGACAGGCCTGGCTAGACATGGTACGTAACCTACTCACTCCAAGTAATAAGGATTAATCGAGTAACGTGATAGAGGAGTGTGTGGACTAGAGATCTCTATTGATGATTTACTTCATATCAATATGATGGTTACCAATCTTTGGTATATATCCTATGATATCTGTTTATGTAGCAGCAATACTGTGCTGAATATAGAAAGAATATTCTATTGTCAGTCTTACATGTGCTTTGTTTAGAAAACGTCCAGTGAATTCATCGCAGTTCAATACCTCGTCAGTCAATTAGTTGCCAGTATCCAAGTCTGAGGACATTTTCATTCTCTGTATACTTTCTATGGCATTTTCATGGTTCTTTTATACTGCCATAGTTACTAAATATTACTTAACGCATACAGTAATACAGTTTACCAACTTTAATCAGCTAGTGAAGGTTAGAAAATGCATCAATCTTGTTAAACCTATTAATTCCACGAAATCTCAACTTATGTGCAAAACAAAATATTCCTTTTTCAAACTCTTCACTCACAATATATACTAAAATAAAAAATTCATTCTATCACCTCTTGCACAGAAAGACTCTAAATCCAGTTGTAAGAATATTGGTCGAGCATTTTCCTCATTTTCCTAGTTGCTGTTTTCACCGATTCTTTTCAAATAGTATGCGGCAATTTTCTTTGAGCAGTCAACCAGGCTACTTCTAAAGTAGCCACTGATGCCAAACGTTGATCAAATGCTATATTCTCGTATGTTTCTAATCTTTGCTATTTTATAGATAGTTACAAATTGTCGTAGTATCCCCCGCGGTAGCAAAGAGAGATGAAAGTGTAAATGGTCAAAGTTTTTCGTCAATAGATTCTTTTTGAAAATCTCTGACATCAGCACTTTCAAAGAGATTATATATTGTGGCTTCTTCGACCGTTACCTTCTATTTCTGTGAAGCCATAAGTGAGGAACTCTGCGAGGTATTACCTATACCACATAGACATCATTACTTATCAATGTTAGGAGGTAATTGATAAAATCATTAGTTAGAAACCTTAGTTTTATATATATATATTGTGTGCATGCGCGCGCGCGTGTGTGTGCGTGCGTGTGTGTGCATTTATCTATGTATTATCAGAAAACCACCCTGCGGACATTTTGCCGGCCGATGTTGCAAAGTTATGGACTGAACGCATATATTCCCCACCGAACAATATGTATATATATATATATGTATATATATATACGAAGGAGAGTCAAAAAATATACGCAGTCTTGTTTTTTCAATGTATTTACGCAACAGCAAGCGATAAACAAGTACATCATTGTTCTATCTAGTCTCCTTCCTTTTCGATGCACTTGGTCCAGCGGTACACAAGCTTGCGTATTCCATCCAAGAAGAAGGTTTTCAATTGGTCGTGCATTTATGCACCGTTTCCTTCACATCTTCATCCGTAGGAAACCATCGTAAACCATCTTTCAGCGGTTGAAAGATATAATAGTCGGAAGGGGCGAGATCTGGGCTGTAGGCAGGGTGTTCCAGTACCTCAAAACCTAATTGGTTAATGGTTTCAATGGTCTGGGTGGCCGTGTGTGAGCGTGCGTTGTCATGCAGCAACAAAACTTTCTTCAACATTAGGCTTTCGCGTTTGATAGGAAATGTTGGCTTCAGTTTGTTGGCCAACAAAGCACTGTATTTTGGACTGTTGATCGTGCACCGATTTTCCAGGTAGTCTTCCACTATAGGCCCTTTTGAGTTCCAAAATGGGTTAACATCACCTTTCCCGTGGAAGACTGAAACTTGAATTTCTTCGTCACTGGCGAGCCAGGATGTTTCCATTCCATATTCTGCGTTCTGGATTCTGCTTCATAATAATGCTCCCACGTTTCACCTCCTGTGACTATTCTGCTAAAAACTTAGTTGCCGTCATCGTTGTAGCGATCGAGTAAACGTTGGCAGACCTCAAGTCGTTTGCGCTTGTTCTCTACAGTAAGCCCATCTTGCACCGACTTTATGGAAGCCGACCACCTCGTGGATGATTTGATAGGCAGAAACATGCCTAATCTGCAGAGAACGATGATAACTCGTCCGTTCACCATTACCATCTTTGGATCTTGCTGAAACTTCTCGACAGTGGTGGAGGTTGACGGGCATCCTGTTCGCTCTTCGTACATCAAGCTTGTCCGGCCACTTTTAAACTTCTTAATCTACTCATACACATTTCTACGTGGTAGCGCACTGTCTCTGGATTGTGCTAAAAACCTCCGATGAATTTTTGCATCTCATTCACCTTCCAACCAGAGAAATCACTGCCCTTTTTTCTTCTGGTGTACATTGCTAGTGGAGCGGCCGAGCTACACTGTAAATCCCGAAAGAAAAATGGGGAGATCTGGTTCAAACTTCGATCACGTGACGACAATAGTACTAACTATATGCACGCATGCGCAGATGGGAGTGTGGCACTAATAAAGATATGTAATGACGAAAGTACACATAATTATTGACTTCACCTCGTGCATGTGCACACACATATATATATATGTATATATATATATTTATATACATACATTCATACATACATACATACATACATACATACATCCATACATACAGACAGACAGATAGAAAGACACACACACACACATATATATATATATATATACATATATATATATATATATATATATATATATATATATATATATATATATATATATATATATATATATATATATATATATATATATATATATATATATATATATTTCTATGCACACACACACATATGTGTGTGTGTATAGTAATATAATAAAGATAAGATACAAGGATCACGGTGTAGGAAGTCAGTAAGCTTCGAGCAGTCGGTAGAAGGTCGTAAAACTTTCCCATGTCGAAGTTCGATGAGCTGAAACAAGTTATTTTATAGTTCACAGTCAGAAGCTGGAGTTGGTGTGAGCGAATAAAAATCTAAGTTCCCTAAATATTGATATATATATATATATATATATATATATATATATATATATATATATATATATATATATATATATATATATATATATATATATATATATACATATATATATACATATCCACATCTATATATATATGTGTGTGTGTGTGTGTGTGTGTTTGTGTGTGTGTGTGTGTATACATATATATATATATATATATATATATATATATATATATATATATATATATATACATACATACATATAGAGTGTTAGGTGCGATGTACAGAAATTGAATATTGAGAAAGAAAAGGCGTCAGATTTTGGAAAAAAGTAGCTTTTTATTTCTTAATTATTATTAGCGCTTTCGTTCCTTTCTAGAACATGTCAAATAAAATTATGTGAATGTAGAAACAGCACGTTTTTTTATATAAGACATGCTTTTTGGGGTTTTGTTTAGAAGAGAATATTGCCTATGTTTTTGGGGTCGGTGAGGTTCCATGACATTGGAGATGGATAGATAGAAATATATGTAGGTAGATAGGCAGATAGATAGATAGATAGATAGATAGATAGATAGATAGATAGATAGATAAATAGATAGATAGATAGATAGAAAGAAAGATAGATAGTTAGATAGATAGACAGATAGGTAGATAGAAAAAGAGAAGGGGTATCCACCTTCCTATTCACCATTCATTCATTCATTTATTTATCTAGTCCTTTAAGGATGGTGACCTCCTCAAAAAGTGAAAAAAAAAAACACGTGCGCTTTGGTCATCACAGTTTGGTCACCATTTTGCTTTCTTTCTCTCTTCATCTCTCCTTTTTTCTTTTTTCTTTTTCTCTTCTCCTCTTCCTTCCTTTTTCATCCTTTCTTTCTTTTTCTCCTCTTTCAGTTATATTTAGAATATACCCCTTCCAAACATTCAATTTTGGAGATAAGTTTTTGATAAAGTATAGTTCTGTATTAAAATAAATTAGTATAATATTTGCAAATTAACAATTTGAAAAATACATCAGTAAATAAATTATAGAGAATATAAATACATATACATACGCACATGTATATAAATATACATACACACACAAACATACATATATATGTATATATATATAGTGTAGTATATTGCCACTTAAGTGTGGCTGACCCCTAGGGGTGGATGTTACTGTTGCCTTTAGTCCCAGGAGGACATCTCCTCCAGCTGGCTTATCGACACACTACTGTGTCCTGTTTGCCAAGGGAAGTTATCCCTCTCACCATGATCTGTAGCACGAACGGATCCGGATTTCAGGGTTATTTCCCTTCGTCGGCGTTCGATAGCCACTGACCCTTGGTGAGAGAGACAAAATCCTGGCAATCTTAAGAGTGAAGAATTTCACTGGAAAAGTAGATATAAGATTGCCAGGATTTTGTCTCTCTCACCAAGGGTCAGTGGCTATCGAACGCCGACGAAGGGAAATAACCCTGAAATCCGGATCCGTTCGTGCTACAGATCATGGTGAGAGGGATAACCTCCCTTGGCAAACAGGACACAGTAGTGTGTCGATAAGCTAGCTGGAGGAGATGTCCTCCTGGGGCTAAAGGCAACAGTAACATCCACCCCTAGGGGTCAGCCACACTTAAGTGGCAATATACTACACTTTATCGTGCAGTTACTGTTAATACTTCATTTAGAGAATTAACATTGCTTGTTTTCACCTTTTCGATATCAGTGAAGAATTTCACTGGAAAAGTAGATATAAGATTGCCAGGATTTTGTCTCTCTCACCAAGGGTCAGTGGCTATCGAACGCCGACGAAGGGAAATAACCCTGAAATCCGGATCCGTTCGTGCTACAGATCATGGTGAGAGGGATAACTTCCCTTGGCAAACAGGACACAGTAGTGTGTCGATAAGCCAGCTGGAGGGGATGTCCTCCTGGGGTTAAAGGCAACAGTAACATCTACCCCTAGGGGTCAGCCACACTTAAGTGGCAATATACTACACTTTATCGTGCAGTTACTGTTAATACTTCATTTAAAGAATTAACATTGCTTATATATATATATATATATATATATATATATATATATATATATATATATATATACATATATATATATATATATATATATATATATATATATATATATATATATATATATATATATATATATATATATACATATATACATACATACATATGTATACGTAAAGCTAGAACATCCCAATGCTACAGATAGATGTGTCTGAATAATTGTAGAGATGAGCCATATTTGGTATAAAGAATTCAAATACTCCACTTTACCTTCAAACATTCAATTTTAGGAAGAATCTCTTGATGAAGTGTGTCTGTGTGCGCGTGCATGTTTATGTGTGTGTATTTGTGTGTGTGTGTGTGTGTTTGTGTGTGTGTGTGTGTGTGTGTGTGTGCGTATGTGTGTGTGTGTGTGCGTGCGTGTTTGAGTAGTTGGGAACATGTCCATGTTTATACTGTGTAACTTCGATCACGCCTCTTTCAATTCTATGATTTACAGAACATTATTATAACACAAAATGTACTACCACTGCTTTTCTTTCAAACATTCAATTTTGGAGAGAGTTTTTTGCTGAAATGTAGTTCCATTGATTTTCAGTATTGCGGATCGTCCCGTGCAAATTTGTAAAAGGGAACAATTTTGAATTTTCCGTCGTTGCATACTCTCTCTTTTTACTTTTACGTGTTTCAGTAATTTGACTGTGGCCATGCTGGAGCACCGCCTTTAGTCGAGCAAATCGACCCCAGGACTTATGCTTTGTAAGCCTAGTACATATTGTATCAGCCGCTTTTGCCGAACCGCTAAGTTACGGGGACGTAAACACACCAGCTTCGGTTGTGAAGCGATGTTGGGGGGACAAACATAGACACACAAACATACACACACATACATATATATATATATATATATATATATATATACATATATATATATATATATATATATATATATATATATATATATATATATATATATATATATATATATATATATATATATACATACATATATACTAAATCCACTCACAAGGCTCTGGTCGGCCTGAGGCTATAGTAGAAGACACTTGCCCAAGGTGCCACGCAGTGGAACTGAACCCAGAATCATGCTTACTTAATTTAATTATGCGTAATTCTTCTTGCCTGATATGTTGTCTGTGGATTCTTGCACGTTGCCAGAGGGAATTATTTGTTTCAACGATGTAATTTTCTTTGCAGTTTGGGCAGGTAATGCAGTATATGAGGTTTTACATTTTGCAGTTCATATCTGCATTTATTTTGAAAAGTGATCCGCTCTTGAATTTTATGTGGGAACCACTTTGCAAGTATTTGAAGTTGTTCATATTATTGCATATTCCACATCTCCTGTCTCCACATTCTTTTACTAAGATTTCTCATTCATTCTCTGATTTGAATTCTCCGCTTGTGAGGTGTTTGTTAAGCTATTTTGGTTGGCGTCTGCTATTCCGTAAGGATTGTTTTTTTAATCAGAGTTTTCATTTTGGAGCTTTGTAGGAGTATAACTAACTTCGATTTTATGGCATGAAAGATGTTGGTTATTCCAGGGCTGCGTGTGTTAATGAACGGAATCGTGTTCTCATTAACTTTTTCCTTAGGTGTCCGTAGTTGGGTGATGTTCAGTTTCATCGTCTTTTTAATTCCCTCATTAATTAATCCTAAGGGGTATTTCTGCATTGTGAGAAAGTCTTTGAGTTCGTTGAGTCGGATTTCACGTATTTTGGGGTCAGTCACTATAACACAGATGCGTCTTGCCATGCTGTATGGGATGTTTCTTTTGATGTGTGATGGATGGCAAGAGTAGAAATTTAAATATTGGTGTGTGTCAGATCTTTTGTGAAATATGTCTGTTGTGACTGTGGAGTTCTGTATTTTTATGTGGATATCCGGGAATGGTAGCATTGCAACTGGATTCTGTCGTGAACATGAGGGATGAGTGAAGTGTGTTCAGTATATTGTTAAATATATTTAGATCTTCATTAGATTTGTACCAGAAGCTGAAGCAATCATCAAAGAAGCTTTACCACTTTTTTTATGATATATTTCTTGTATTCCTGATCAAAAGCTTTTTCTACTTCCTCGTAATTGTTTTGTTCCAAGTATCCCATAACTAAGTTTGCATTCTAAAAAAAACATTTGTTTTATATAAATGAACAAGCTTTTTGTACATTCACATAATTTTATTTCACAAGTTCTAGAAAGAGACGAAAGCGCTAATAATAATAAAGAAATAAAAGGATTTTTTTCCAAAACTCAAACGATATTTTCTCAATATATATATATATATATATATATATATATATATATATATATGATGAAAGAAGGAAAGTGCACATACTTTATATAGATTTAATAGTTTTTAAATATATTTGCATAGTCTTTAGCATATTTTATATTGTGTCTGTCGACCGGTGTCGCTTTTGCTAACCATGACAATGAAATTATTGTACTGGGTTGTCCGGAAAGTTCGTACCGATTTTTAAAGGAAGGGAAAAGGTCAATAACTACTTGCCATTACATTTTTAATCAATCAAATAGGAACCATTTTGTTGCACAATGCGTATCCATCTTTCCTTTGACTTGAAAATACCGTCTTGCCAGAATTGAGGTGGTGTCATGGCAAATAAGTCGAACCGTAAGCTACTATAAATCGACACGAACTTTCCGGACAACCCAATAATTGCATATTTTCTTAAAGTTTTAGTCCATGTTATGTGTGGAGAAGTTTCTGAATGAATGATTCAACAAGTAGAAAAATCTGAGGGGTGGGGTAATTGGTGATCGTTGTTATTTGAGACAGGGGAGGTAATTGCTTATCTATCGGGAAGAGGATGAATAAATATACACAAAAACTCAAAAAGCTAAAGTAGTGAGATGAAATATGTACAGTGATGGGTATGTGATCATGAATTAAAATACATACTGAGAACAAAGTTGGTTATGCATTCATATTTAGACGTGTTCTGTATTTTTCAATGAACAAATTTTCTTTATTTGAACGTTCTTGTATAGAAATTGTTTCTTTGCACTAGTAATATCCAATATCCAACGAAACATCACAGTCTTCCCCATCAGTACATATATATATATATATATATATATATATATATATATATATATATATATATATATATATATATATATATATATATATATATATATATATATATATATATATATATATATATATATATATATATATATATATATATATATATATATATACATAGTTATATGTATATATATATAATAGGTTTAGTAATACACTGACGGTGGACTGAGTGCCTAAGTGGTAACGATTTTGCATGCATGGTCATAGATTGTGGTTTCCATACCGGCTGATGTGTTTGTTGTGTTCTTGAGCAAAACATTTTCTTTTACGTTGTTTCAGTTCACTCACCTGACAAAAAGGAGTAATTCGGTGTCTCATCCAAAGGGAATATATACGCCACAGTACCCGGAACACCTATATTATTAATTTATAGCTTATCAATGACTTTTGATCAATTATATACACAGACGATATTTTCGTTCTGAGTTATAGTTTTCTGTAATACAGTTCTATATTTAAGAGATGAGGAATTATGTACATTATTTGCATTATTTACATTTGACGGATATTTGTCCTCATCTTGTTTGTTCTTAACACAACGTTTCGGCTGATATACCCTCCAGTCTTCTTCAGGTGTCTTGGAGAAATTTCGAACCTGGGTTCTCATTCCTAAGGTATTTTTCCATGTTGTTGTTGTTGTTGTTCTTTTTCTTCTTCTTCTTCTTCTTCTTCTTCTTCTTCTTCTTCTTCTTATTATTATTATTATTATTATTATTATTATTATTATTATTATTATTATTATTATTATTCAGGTCACTGCCTGGAATCGAACTCGGCGTAGTGGTTAAGAACGCGGGGTTACTAACCCCAAGATTCCGTGTTCGATTCCAGGTAGTGACTTAAATAATAATAATAATAATAATAATAATAATAATAACAATAATAACAGCGAGAATGAGAACCCACGTTCGAAATTTCCTCAAGACATCTAATGAAGGCTGAAGGGTATATCAGCCTAAACGTTGTGTTAACAACAAACAAGATGAGAACAAATATCCGTCAAATGTAAATAATGTATATAGTTTTCTGTTTATTATATAAAATTTGCATAGCCTATGGAGGTGAATGAAAGACATGATAATTTTTAACACAAATAATTATCTGATGATTCTAATAAAACTGTAGTGTGTAATCTGTATTTAATCATTTTGAAGTGATGACGATGCCTTCCGCTGACAGCTGCATACGTAAAGGAGAAGGACATAGCGTATTTGCAGCACAATTTAGATTTGAACAAAAACCAAAGACTTTTACTTTTTAAGAAATAAATCCTGTCAAGTATTATAGAATTAAGACTCATCAGTGTTAATCACAGGAAAGATTTGAAAAATGCTTTACGAACTTTTCAAATAATAAAATTTACACTTCATTCTCGAGTTCAACAATGTTTTTTTATATTTTTGCCGCTATATGAAAGAAAAAAATAAATTTTATGATGTCTTCTCATTTCATTAGAAAGTATTTAAAAGAATATATTATTGAACGTAAATATCAGTTGCATCTAATTATCTAAATTTACATACAAATAATGATTTATTTCTAAAGGTCAAATTAGAATAAATATATTGTATAAAACTATTTCAAAAATACAAATTTAAAACAATTACGAAAATCATCCATTATTTAGTTATAAATTAAATAATGAAAGATAGCCTTGCTTACTTTCAGAGCTTCTAATATTTACTCACAACAAAATACTAACAAGAAGAGACAGTTATATATTTTCAAAATATATTATGTTATTTCAAAATCGGTTGATACTAAGCTCTAGAAGTTTATGGACGATTGAAATTGTTAAAAAAATATTTTATAGGCTGGATAGGCGCAATAATGGTGCTAAATTATTGATTGTATTTATCATGTGTGTATGTATGTGTGTGTGTGCGTGCTTGCGTGTGCATGCGTGTGTGTGTGTGTGTCTGTGTGTGTGTGTGTGTGTGTGTGTGTGTGTGTATGTGTGTGTGTGTGTGTGTGTGTGTGTGTGTGTGTGTGTGTGTGTGTGTGTGTGTGTGTGTGTGTGTGTGTGTGTGTGTGTGAAGTAAAAATGTTGCAACTTCAGCAATTTCGAATGGAAAAATGTTATTACTCTCTAAAAGTTTCACAGTTCACTTGACATAAAAATTGAATAAAACATATAGTTTACCTCTCATGACAATGAACTTTGCAAGAGTCAAAGAAACAGTATAAGCTTTCGAACGAAAACATAAACTGTTAATATAATATAATTTTTGAATAACACTACATTTATGTAACATCATAAATGTTAAAAAAAAAACTCACCAAAGTGTCAAGTAATAAAACAGCCTCTCGTTTCCTTATTTTTACACATGAACGAGAAAGAGCTTGCAAAAAGTATTTCTCAGACCGCATGTATTACACCCGAAATGTATATTTTTACCTATTTGAGGAAATTTGCTACTCCTCATAAATCTACGCTCTAGTAAATCAAAGATATAACAATTTACTCATAAGTTGAGTGATTTTTTAAAAGAGTCTTTCATTGCCTATCGGCTCACAAACATTTACAGTTATTAACGTTGATGTTTCTAAACAACGGTTAAAGTAAAAACATTATAACTTTTTCTCATAAATTTTGTGATACTAAATTACCTTACTTTACGTTCTGGTTTCAAATCCTACTAAGACAGGCATTGTCATTCATTCTTCCAGGATCACTGTGATCCGAAGGATTCATAGAAATAAGTAGATTTAATCGATTTTTCGGTTCATCTAATTTTCTGACCCGTACACCACTGCTACAAATGTACATGAGCATCTTCTACTGTAGTACTGGAATATTCGGCTGAGCTAGAACTACTTTAATAATATCCATATTCCAATATTCTTTTACAAGTTTCAGTCAGAAATAAATGGCCAGCTGGTGGTACCAACATCAAGTATGTGGAATGGATTCCTGTACATTGTCTGGCTGGTACTTCTTTCATCGATATCACACGTGACGAAATGCAAAGTTGATGTATATACTATATATATATATATATATATATATATATACAGAGAGAGAGAGAGAGAGAGAGGGAGAGGGAGAGTAGCTTAAAAGTACACACTCCGTGCAGACTTTTGAGTTAGCAACTGTGGAGGGTTAATTGGGCCTGCGGCCCAAAACTTAGTAGGGCAATAATAATAAACCATTTATTGGTACTTCACCAATATGGTTTTACTTTAAATCCAGTTTAAATGAAAATCTTCTAAGTTCGCAAATTTTTTGGAGTCCTTTTAAAATTTGAATAGAACACATGTATAAATATGTATATATATATATATATATATATATATATATATATATATATATATATATATATATATATATATATATATATGTATATATGTATATATATATATATATATATATATATATATATATATATATATATATATATATATATATATATATATATATATATGCGAGTAAAAATAAATACAAATAAGGTTGTTTTTTGTATGATTGTGTATAGAGGAATATATTATTTTGTTTAAAAGAGTTCCAACACTGTCTGTTTTTTATGTTTTATTTATATTCCTGCAGAACCAATGTGGGATATAGAATATGGAATATACAATATATAATATAATATACAATATATAATATATAATAAAATAAAATAAAAATGGATGGCACCATGAAAGAAAATATTGAATGTAGATGAAATGTTGAGTGTTCAATATAAAGGATCAAATATATAAATATAAATATATATATATATGTATATATATGTGTGTGTGTCTTTGTGTGTGTATAAGACCAAAAATCCTAGTTCTAAAATCTCTCTTAGAGATCAACGTAGTAGGTGTACTAACAAATAATGTTCGTAGCCACTTCAACATAGCTATCCGTTCTAGCGGACGGCCATGTTGAAGTGGCTGCGAATAACTGTTCGGCTAGTGATGGCACTGTCAAGCACTTGTTCGAAATATATAATTTTCAAAGTGACACAGTCTCTGATCAAATAAACAGAAAAATTATTATTTCTAAATCTCTCAACCAGAGACATTCAGTAACAGTACTCTAGAGTAAAGATTATTTGCCAACATAATGTGGCAGTCCCTGTTAGGACAAATGTTACTGTTTCCTGGGATTAAATAACAGTATTATCACTGTCAACAAAATTCTTTCAAATTCCAATTTTAATATCTCTACATCAAAAATATGATTTTTTCAAAATAGCTTTATTATTGACAACTTCGGTTGCGTGATTCCTTTAGAAAACTAATTTTGATGCACTACGAGGTAAATTCTTATGCTGCGTCATAATGTTGTTTTTTACAGTTGCACTCCATTCTCTGTCTGTCTTTCTGCTTGTCTGTCTCTTCCTCTCTCTCCCCTCCCATCTCTTTGTATATGGAATGTATTTTTGTCATTGTCGGGGTACCAACTTGAATCTCACAGTCGAACGAATCAACCCTAGACTTAAATGTTCTAAGCCTGATGCTCATTCACCGGTTGTCAATCTGTGGTTGGTAACAAGCGCAAAGACACACATACACATGCACAAGCATATGTATAAGTGCGTGTGTATATGTGTGTACATACATATGCTCTTTTACTCTTTTACTTGTTTCAGTCATTTGACTGTGGCCATGCTGGGGCACCGCCTTTAGTCGAGCAAATCGACCCCAGGACTTATTCTTTGAGACCTAGTACCTATTCTATCAATCTCTATTGCCGAACCGCTAAGTTACGGGGACGTAAACACACCACCATCGGTTGTCAAGCGATGTTGGGGGGACAAACACAGACACACAAACACACACACACACACATACATATATATATATATATATATATATATATATATATATATATATATATATATATATATATATATATATACATATATATGACAGGCTTCTTTCAGTTTCTGTCTACCAAATTCACTCACAAGGCTCTGGTCGGCCCGAGGCTATAATAGAAGACAC
>NC_142934.1:51956208-51983708 GCF_046866305.1 Octopus bimaculoides | reverse complement strand
ATAGATAGATAGATAGATAGATAGGTTTCTTTATTAGCCACACAGGGCTCAACACAGAGGGGACAAAATACAAATGTAGAGTTTTTTTCTTTTCGAGGGGGGGCGAAAACAAAGCAGAAAAAAACAAAAGTAGGGACAACGATGAAAAGAAACATCGCAAAACGTTTGGGGTATTTACAAAAAATACGAAATAATACAGAAAATTCCCAATAAATGGGGAGGTTATCCGTGGAAAGAAAAACCTACGAAAAGACCACGGTAACCTCGGTCCTTAGTGTCACAGTTTGTTAAATAAAATTTCTTTTATTTATGCAAGAAACGTAAGTAACTCTCTGTTTACAAAATTTTAAAACGTTTTATAGAATCATGGTCAAGGTGGCTTCGTCATTTATACGTGCCATTCTTGCTACATGTATCCATCTTTTTTCGAAACATTTGCTAGGCAACACTTGCCTCTCTACTCTCACCTTCCTTTTCAAGTGATACTTGAAAAAGTTGATGAGAGAGTGACCAGAGAGGAAGGTATTTGTCTCTAATCCTTTCAGACGCGTCCACCAGATGCATTCTTTGGCCATAGCCACAAGTACGATAACTACAGCTCTTCCTTCCTGTTTAAAGGAAGGAGGCGTGACGATATTGACGATAGACTCGGTTGATAAACCGACTCGTCCCACACGCGACAGCAGTCGTTCGACATAAGCCCACAGCTCCGAAATGGTTGGACACTGCACGAGTGCGTGCAGAACGGTTTCATCGCTCTGACCGCATCTCGGGCAGGTCGGCCCCGCATTTCGCGTGCCGTGTCTATAGAGCTTATCCCGAACGGGTAGCGCCTCTCGGTAACACTGCCAGGCCAGGGATCTCTGGAAGTTGTCCATAGGTCCCGGCCCGAACGTCGTCCTGAACAGGCGGGTCAGGTATTCCTCGTCGACGCCCAGGTTCGCCCCGAGATCGTCGTCGTACCTGCCCTCCACTAATCCCCTATAGAATGACTTCGTTGTGATGCAGCCGCTCAAGGTCGACCCGGGACGGCAAAGTTGTTGCAGAGCAACGCGACACTCACGGTGCCATTCGCCATTCCTCGGCCTCTTTTTGATCCACGACTGCAGCTCGGTCATGGAGACGAGCTGCGGGAAAGCGCGTCGCACAAACGGCGACCAAACCTGCTCACCGTCGTCTACGTAGAGCCGGAGATGTCGCAGTTTCAGCGCATGTCTGCGCATCATCAACCACGGCATGCCCAGCCCTCCTTTCAGCGGGTGTTGGCAACAAACGGATCGCCTCACCATCGGAACGCTTCCTTTCCACAAAAAGCGGAAGAGGATGCGCTCCATTTCGGTGATGGCGCGATCGGGACAAGGCACGACGGTCAGGCGGTATTCGATGACGGACGCGATGTACGCGTTCGCCACCTCCGCCCGACCTTTTAGGGACAGATTCCTCTCGGACCATTGCCGGCAGAGAGTGGCCACCCTACTCGTTATCTCGTCCCAGACCTTCTGTTTGCAGGTCCGGACCTAACCAGACTCCGAGCAACTTGACCGGACCGTCCGTCCAGCGTCCCACTACTGAGACGCTGCCGGACGGTATGGGCTTGGTTCTCCAGGTGCCGAGTAGCAAACCCACCGACTTATCCCGGTTGATTTTCGCTCCCGTCACCGCTTCGTAGTCTTTCAGCGTCTCGCCGACAAGCTCGATGTGTTCGTGGCTAGACGCTATGACGGTGACGTCGTCCGCGTACGCCGACACGCTCGTCCCGCACCCCAGTTCTCGCGGGATACCCCTCAGCGTCGCCAGCTTCCGCAGTAGTGGCTCGAGAGTCAATACGTACAGGAGCGGCGACAGGGGGCATCCCTGACGAACCGAACGTGCAATGTCGAAGGGTCCCGATAGACGTCCATTGACGCGAACAACCGAACGGATGCCTGTGTACAAGGCAGCCATCCAGCCGCGGAAAACGTGACCGAAACCGGCCGCTTCGAGGACGGCCTCCAAGTATCGATGGTCTACCCTATCGAAAGCTTTGGATTGATCCAAATTGATCAGGGCCCCACCCATGCCAGGTTCCTTAACTACCCTCTCTATGATGTAGTGCATCAGATGGAGGTTGTCATGGATGCTCCGGCCCGGCACGGCGCATGTCTGCACCGTGCCGACCAGTTTCTCGATGACAAGCGCCAACCGCTTGGCTTACACCTTGGCCAAAATTTTCATGTCTGCATTGAGCAGAGTGATGGGCCTAAAGTTATCTATGGCGTCCCCCTTGTTTGGATCTTTCTTCAGCAGCGTTACCGCTCCTCGGCTCACAAAACCGGCAATGCTCCCGTTTTGCTGCCAGTTGCCGTACACGGCCGCCAAGACGTCTCCAAACAAGTCTGGCATACAGTTGTAAAGCTCGTAGGGCAGACCATCCAAACCCGGAGATTTGTCCGTCGAGCAACCCGCCATCGACTCCCTCACCTCCTCCTCCGCCGTGATGACCCCTTCGCAGCACTCCGCCTCTCTTGCCGAGAGTCGTGGCAAGCTGTGCAGGTAGGCACTAAAGTCCACCCTGCCTTCTCGCTCGCCACTCCTCCCGAACAGTCAGGCTTTATGCCGCTGAAACGCCTCGCACATCTTGCTCGGCTCGAGCAATTCGCGCCCCTGTTCGTCTACCAGAGACTGGATGGTGGCTCTGTTACCCCGCTGCGCCTCCGCCACCCGGGCCTCTCGTGCGGCTCCAACACCTTCATTCCTCAGAGCACGCATCCTTGCCCTGACAACACAGCCTTCGTGTTTAGCATTGAAGTGTTGGTCGAGGGCCAACCTCGCCGCTAAAACGTCGGATGCGATGCCACTTCGCAATGCCTCTTTTAACTTTATCACTAACTCCCACTCTACTCTGTTCCTCTCTACAGCTAGTGCCCTGCTATACCTTATTGATTCCGACCTTACTGCTCTCTTGAGGGCAAACCACCATTTGTTGTTGACGATGGCTCCCGTCAAAGCCCTCTTTACCAACGTACTAATCCGGTCTCTGAAAACCTGTCTCGACGTGAAAGACGCGTTTAGTTTCCAGTAACCGGGACCCTGCCTATGTGCCTTATCTAAGTCTAGCGTACACGTCACAAGTTTGTGATCCGTGTAGCTGACTATGTGGAACTGTGGACATCCTAAACTATCTCTATCTCTTGTCCTACACACTATCCTATCTAGATACGATCTCGACGACCCAATGCGGTTGCTCCAAGTCCACGTTGGCACATTTGGGTGGTCGAGTCGGTACCTGTCAGACAACTGGAAGCGTCTGAGCAGGTCTATGAGGCCTTTGCATCCCCTTCTAGTTTTGTCACTCCCCACGTAGTCTAGATGCCTGTCCAAGGTAGCATTCCAATCCCCCACTAAAAGTAAGGGACGAGACGTTCCCAGGAATACTTCTAGACGTCGAAAGGAGTCCGACCGACCTGTTAAAGGAGGTACATAAACTGCCAGCAACCGAAAAGCGCCTCCATCGCTGCCGTCCACATCTAGGACAACCAGTCTACCCTCCGGGTCCGTAAATATCGTCTTTACTTGGAGATCCAGACTCTTGCGAAAAAGAACCGCCGTGCCACTACCGCCCATCCTCGGCAGACAGGGAGAAAAATAAATGTTAAACTGTCCGCCAAACATGGACTTTAGGGCCCGCGGTTCATGGAGTCTGGTCTCGCTAATGGCTATGATATCCAAATTGTGTGACTTGATGTCATTTAAGAGGTACCCTTGTTTCCAAGGCGACCCCAAGCCACGCACATTCACACAGCCAAACTTCACCATGATTCTATCAAAATTTGTGTTTTACACACGAAAGGAGAGAGCGAGTGAGTTACTTACTGTCCGAAAGTTCTTGGCTCTTGGCCTCACAACCTTCTCTCAGAAGGTTTTTGTATAGTTTTTTTTTTATGAATATTTCTGAAGTCTCCCTACTATATCCGGGTAGAGAGATTTCAGTGTATTGTATGTGCTCCGTGTTACATGTATGATTTTGATGTGTTGTGGTGGTGTTGTGCGTGGGTGATTGCTTGTTTTCGTGTCATTATCTGTTATGTTAGTGTTTGACCTAATGATAGTTTTTTTTTATCGATGTTTATCTTAAGGTCCGCGGGCGTTTGAAGATGGACTGTAACGTCCTTTTTACTTCACCATGATTCTATTTATACTTGTGCTTTAAAGCACAAAACAAAAGCACAGAAAGTTACTTACCGTTCGAAAGTTTTGTTTCCTCCTTGGATTTTTCACCAAGGAGGCTATTGTACAATTTCTTGCACAAATATTTCTGGAATCCCCCTACCGAGTTGGGGTAGAGGGATTTTATTTTGTTGTGTAATGCTGGTGTTACATGATAAATTTTAATGTGTTTTGGCGGTGTTGTGCGTGGGTGGTTGTTTGTTTTGATGTCGTTATTTGTGATGTTTGTTTTAGAGTTGATGTAATTCATCAACTCTGTGTTTGTAGTGTCTATTGCTATTAGCATTGTTTTTGGTGTGTTATCATTGGTGTTTATCGTGCAGGAGTTGGGAGTGTTTTCGGGAGATGTGAATCTCCCTGCTTTGTTGTTGTTCGTTTTGCTTTTTTTGCTCCTCTTCCTCCTTCCTTTTTGGGCAATTTTCCATTCCTCAGTACTTGACTCGTCTTCAGATGAAAGCTCTCAGGAATCGGAAGGAGGTAGGGGCATGTTGTATGCTTCTGTGTTTGCTTGTGTAAGTAGTTGTATTGTTGTTTTTGTTGTTGAATTTTTGGTTGTGGTGTAAGTGATGTGGGGGAAGGGGTATCAGTTTTTGTATTGTCTTTTCTTTTTTCGTCTTCTTTCTTTGTTAATTTTGTAGTTTTTGTTGTATTTTCTTTCGTTGATGTTGTTGATGTTGCTTTTATTATTTTTTGTGTGGATGGCGGTGTGGGCAGCAATGCTTTTTTGTGTGTTTAGTTAGTTCTTGTTGTTGTTGTTGTGTTTTTCGGGCAGTCGGACACTCCTTTTTAAGGTGTGCCTCGCTGTCGCATAAGTAACAGCGAGGCCGCCTGCCCCCTACTACTATATGCAACTTTTGATTTGTTGCCAAACGGATGTATGGTGGGATTTTTTTGATTTCTTGTTCGTTTGTGTGGAACAAGATTTGTATGCATTTTCCGGTCCAATTGCTCTCTCCAACGTTTATTTTCAATATGTTAATGTTGTCCATATCAACACATATGGCCGATATCAACCATAGTGTGTCGATTGTTGGAGGTGCGTGCTTTATTGTTACCTTTGTTACCTTTTGGCCGAGGTAACTGGGTAACATTGTTATTTCAGGTGTGTGAAGAGTTAGCGTTGACTACGTCTTCGCCAACTCTTCATTTCGAAAAATCACCTGTACCTGTGCAAATCTATACCAAGTAATATATGTTTTTTTATCCCATATTGATTCCGGCCTTCTATTTTTAGTGTTTATTATTTTATATATTATTGTTTTTCTACTTGTTTCCTCTAATATGTGTTGTGGTATGTTTAAGTGCACTTCAACGCTTTCTTTTGTGATTAATTTTCTCGTTTCTATAATTTCCATTGTCGTGTAGGACACAACAGTTTCACTTTGCTTCAAAGCTTCAGCAAAGTTTTCGTTTTTGTTATTGTTGTTGCTGGTGCTGGCACTGGTATTGGTGGCAGATGTGGTATTTGTGTCAGTGGTGTTGTGGCTTTTTCCTTCCTCTCTTTCGCTTCCTGCTGGTGAAGAGAGCAAAGGTTGAGTTGAACTATTGCTGCTGCTGCTGTTGTTGTTGTCGTTGTTGTTGGTGGTGGTGGTAATGATGTCGTCACCAGAATTGGTGCTGACGTCAGATTCTTTGGAGACATTGTCTATGTTCTGTTTTGTAACCTTGGTTACAGTTTTGTTTTTGTTGTTGTTGGTGGTGGTGGTGGCGGTGTTAACACTTGATTTGTGTGTGTAAATTCTTTTTTCTTTTTCTCCATTCTCTCGTTTAACTGTGAGGAAGGAAGACTAGGAAATTCTTTTTCGAACGAAACACTGCAAAATGCAGCGTTCGTGTCACAAAGATTTTCATGGCTACAAGACGCCATCGTCTCAAACAATTGGCTAGAAAGCCGAAATTGGTTTTTATATCCTGGAAATGTGCCACACAGGGCAGATTTCCGTCGCAAAAACCTTGCACCAGAGAGTATACAAGTTGTTATACAACTTTGTATATAAAATAAACTTTACAAACAAACTTTTTAAAACATGAAAAAGGCAAAACTTACGGAGCCGACACGTCTACCGTCCGTCCATAGAGATAGATAGATAGATAGATAGATAGATAGATAGATAGATAGATAGATAGATAGATAGATAGATAGATAGATACATAGATAGATAGATAGATAGATAGACAAGTAGACAGGGAGATAATTAGAAATACATACACAGACGCTCACATGGGCTAGGAGAAATAACTAAGAGAGGCTAATGGTAACAAATACAAATAAGATTATGTTAGATACCATACAAGATAAAAGTTTGATTCATTAAAATTATTTCCGCTTGCAGAAAAGATAGAACAATCCCTTGATGGCAATTCAGACTCACTCCCAATGAATAGAGAGATTATCTCAAGAATCAAAATTCTCAACAAGTAACATACCATTAACGAAAACACGTTGTAATAGACTGGAAGCAAGAGGTAATCCGGTTTACTTGTTTCTACCTCTGTCAGCATCGTTAGCTCAAGAGTTGTCCTACCTACACCATCTTCAGCAAACAGAATAAAGATATGCATAATAAGCGTGGAGCATAACTTACACATATCCTACACATAGACAGATAGATAGATAGATAGATAGAGAGATAGATAGATAGATAGACAGACAGACAGACAGACAGACAGACAGACAGACAGACAGACAGACAGACAGACAGATAGATAGATAGATAGATAGATAGATAGATAGATAGATAGATAGATAGATAGATAGATAGATAGATAATACATACATACATATAACTGGATTCCGAATAGTTTCTAGCGACCGAATTTCACTCATAAATTATTGGCCAAGTCAAAAGTACTGTACAAAGCACTAATTCGTTGTTTCACAATGAACTCAACATTCTAAAATACCAATTTGTTATATTCAAGTCGAAAATCTAATCCTTCCGTGCACGTGTGTCCTCAAATTCGGTCTTGTACTTTCCATGCTGTCCCTGATCACTGTTGGTCGAAGTGATATGAGGAATGAGCTGAATATGTCGAGATTCTTACGACTTGTTCTATTTCGATTTCTCTTTACATAAAGTTATTTATTTATTGTGGGAATTCCGGGAACGGAAAATAGATATATTATGTAAAGTAAATATGGCCGGATGTGATTTGAACACATCAAGCTGAAAGACATGACAATGCCGGTGTCTTCTACTATATAATGGAACAAAACTGACCTACCTCTCATGTTTTCGGTCGGTTTGGCATTCTCTCAGAAGCAAATTTACCTCATATGTCATACATGATTGTTTTAAAGTGTTGTAGCTTTATGTCAAAAAAGAGAGGAAGAGGAAAAGAGAGGGAGAGAGAGAGGTAGGCCAGTTTTGTTCCATGACCTTTTATGAAAATTCAGGCTAGAAAGGGTTGGTTGCGTCTTGTTCCCTGCATGTCTCCAGTTTTCTGCGGCCCATACACTGTCAGTTCTATCAAGCTATGGTCCGAGAAAATGGATCGGTGTCGCCATAACATAACGAATGAGCGACGTGTCATTCGTGAAGCAAAAACCTAGAACATTTTTATTCCTTGTATATATATATATATATATATATATATATATATATATATATATATATATATATATATCCCTCTCTCTTCCTCTCCCTCCCTTTTTTTGACATAAAGCCACAACATTTTAAAACAATCATGTATGACATATGCGGTAAATTTGCTTCAGAGAGAATGTCAAATCGACAGAGAAGCATAATTCTCAAGGATCGGAAGATTCTAATAAGACGACGAGCAAAGATCTCAAACCGTCCAAATGGATCACTAAAGGATAGTGAATAAACCTGTCTCAAGCAAGCATTACTTGAGATTCAAAATTAACCCAAACACTCCCATAAGAAGAAGATGGACGAGAAAGAAACGAGGACTAAAGAAATATGTCGGCACACCTTGAAGCCTTCTATAGATTTGGGGTTGTGAGATGGGCAAAAAGTAAAGGATCCAGTTTAGTCTGGAGGTTTCCGGTACTTTGGTTTTTCAATCCATTCTTTACTGTCTAAACAGTTCGCAGTGGGACTAAACCTAGAACATGTAGTTGGGAAGCAATCTTCTTACCACACAGCCAAGCCTGCGCCTATATACATATGTGTGTATGTGCGCATATTTACATGTATATATATATATATATATATATATATATATATATATATATATATATATATATATGCATATACATACATATATACATGTAAATATGCAAACACACAAACACGCAGATGCATGCACATACAAGTATACGTACAACATACATACATATGTGAATATATATATATACACACATATGTATTCATTTATAGACACACACACACGCACACATATATATATACATGCACACATATACATACATACATACATACATACATATGTATACAGATATATACATATATACGTTGATAAAGAGAGACATGTATACAATTAGATGCACAGATACGCATACATACATATCCACACATACATACATATACATATCTACATACACATACACATTCATGTGTGCCCGTATACATATATATAAACACACACACATACATGAATATTTCCCAAATGTAATTCTTTCTTCCCGAATACATTGCACCTCATATTCGAGTGTCTGATATATCTATAGGAGGTTATTCATGCACTCAACTACGACTCCACTGTATTTTATAGAAGAAACATCTGTAAGCTAATAAGTTTATAACATAGCCATCGTTTTCCCTATGTCATCTCTTTTCCTCATATATATATATATATATATATATATATATATATATATATATATATATATATATATATTATATTATATTATATTATATTTATATTATGATATTTACTTTACTTTATATTATACTCATTTATTGTGCTTTTAATTATTAATTTTTCTATATGTGATAGTGGATTTTCATCGATGAGTTCTTGAAAATTGGTTATTTTCCCTAAAACTATATATTTTATATATACTTTATCTATAAGGCTCAATTTAATTTTAATTTTTTATAAATTGATTTTAATTGAGTTTTTTACCTGTAATTTTGGATTTTGTCCCTAATATTATTATTATTATTATTATTATTATTATTATTATTATTATTATTATTATATATATATATATATATATATATATATATATAAACATAATGGGGACTGTACATTTTCTACATTCGTGTCAAGTTATCCATGCAATATATTTATGATCGAAGCTGAGACGAAAAACAAGAGTGATAACTAAAGGAAAGAAGACAGAGGTGAATAATATCTTACAATCAGATTCTTTCTTGGAAATAGGAAGCAATTGTTTAAGTAGGGATAGTTACCACCGTCATCGTCATATCTCACTAAGCATGAATTTGAAGTATGACTCCTTAAATTGATACCAGTAAATTTGTTATTTGTGGAAGGGCTGCTTCAGACTGTATTTCTGTATTGTATTTAGAATTATTTAGTGCATTAAAGCTTGTGATTTGTGATGAAGAAAACATATATCTGTAACTGATTAATTACCATCGCGGAGATTTTAGAGTAAGGAGCAAACTTGTGGCTATGTTACGGAGAACCGCACTTTAAATATTTTTAGCGATAGTAGTAACAAGGACAACAATACTAGTGGCAACATTTACACAAAGCAAATTATGCCAGTCGCAAAAAATAATGGATGTAGCAATTATAACGTTGATCACACCTCCCGTCGAAACGGCAGTTTCAAGAAGCATTCCATCAAATATCAGTACAAATTCTTTCGATTCAGTATAGTAAATATTATGAAACGGTCGTCTGTATTGTCAGGATCGTGGACACAAGCTAAAATAGTTAGACATACTTCCACCCATAAACTTGCGCTCCAGTACTTGGGGAAGCATAATTGTAAAGGTAACTGCCAAGTATTCTGGAAACGGTGTTGATCGTGGCTGGTCGTCACCTTTGTATTTCTGTTCGAGTGTATTGTTAGCGTAGTTGTCACAAAAAACATATGGTAGGGAGTGGTCCAAATGGACTTGCAGGACCTAAGACGTCCCAAACTCATAAAACCATAGTGGAGCTGTCACAAGTTGAGGCTGCTGAGGAAGAGTTCAGCGAAATGGCCTGTTGCACTTGAATTTCTCCGCCCCAAATATTGAAACACAAGTGCATGAATGCAGGTATTCCTAACTATTTTATCCTGTGTAATCGATCCTGAACTACAGAGAACAGTACTAAAATGTATTCCATTCAAACGAAAGAATATATCTTGAAGCAAATGCAGGTTGATGGCTTAGGTTATTATCTCCCCCAATCTACTAAACAAAATATAATGATAACGAGCATCTCTGTATGCGAATTCTGTATCACTAGGTGCAGTAGTGGGATTCAGAGACGAAAGATGTTCTAAAATATCCAGGACAATGGTCTCTCACCCATTTGAAAGCAACAGTCCTAAACGTTTTCATGTTCCATCATATCTTATTTTAATAATTATACATTAAAGTATATATCAGTGATATACTCGTGTCATTCCAACCCACTGCACCCGATCTGCTACATATGTTTACGGTTTTTATTAAATGTATCTATTCATTATTATGTTCATTCACTATATCACGTTCCCGAAAACAGCATCTTATTTGAATAAATTATTTATGTTGGTTCTGTTGGTTATGACTTCTTTTACCAGATTTTCCGAGATACTTCAATTTTAAATATAATTGTTTTCTTTTTGTTTTCTTTGGAATATGAAAATGACATTGCAAGCGAGAGGTGGTAAATGTCATAACCACCAGGCTACGTAACATCAAATGCAAATAGAATTTCCCTCACTCCCGCATACACAATTCAACGAAGCTCTTAATCAACATTGACAATACACCGATTTTGTATTCATCTCAAGTAAATATGATTAATGGGTGCATATGCTTAACCTTTCTTAATCCGTGGGTTATTCAACTTATTCAGATGGCAATTTTTGCATTTTATTTTATTTGTCTAAACTAAGAATTACTCTTAACGCCGATATTAGTGATCGCTACCATTTATATACATGTGTTTATATGTAGTGCAAAATTACACAAGTAACCAGTACTAAGAACTCCATGTATACTCCCGTTCACGTGGCTGTATTTGTATAATTTTTTTATGAATTGCATCTTGGGTATTTTATAGAGTACATGTAGAAAGTAAAACAAACAACAGAGATCCTGCCGACATTTCTACAATCTAATAATAACGTGTATTACGATATGCTCATAAGAGTTGAATTTGTAATTTATATTATGTAACTAAGAATTCCTCGTGTTAACGAAACCTATACAAGATTGTCTAAGTATCTCACACACGCATACCCACATATAAATATATATATGCACGCGTACAGATTGCATAGAACATACGAAGGAAAAATTACTAAGAAATAAAAATTTCCTAATCAATATTTCAGATACACTTTTACGCTCTAGGTTTGAATTCCATCGAGATTGACATTGCCTTTCATCCTTCCGAGATCTATTAAAAGAGTACCAGTTGAACACTGGGGTTTATGTAATTGACTTACCCCTCCCCTAAAAGTTGCTGACTTTGTGCCAACGATTGAAACCAATAATTCCGATACACGTCGTTCCATATCAACAATTACTGGAGTGATTTTGATACGATAACAAATGCTACACGACTATAGTTTCAGCAGCATCTTATATTATATAGTATGCGATAAATATACATATGAGGAACAAGAATATGATGATATATGCGTATGGTCGTGGTTATATAGAGGACTGATTAGTTTCGTTATCCCAATCCTTGGAAAGTGGGTCAGGGGAGATCTTTAATGAACACCCCTCGTATTTTACAGAAACAGATGCGCACACAGACTCAAAAACATATATCTAAATGTGTATATGAATGTATATGTGTGTGAATAGTTATATATCCGTTTATAAATATGCATATGCATATAGGTATGTACATGGATGGATAGATAGATAGATAGATAGATAGATAGATAGATAGATAGATAGATAGATAGATGGGGTTACATTATTATCCAATGGATCATTCCCTATTAAGAGGACATAATCTGATTTAATTCAAATTTAGCTTTTATGCTTCGATCTTCATGAGCTTTCGCAAGGATCTTTATTCTTCAACTAGAAATAAATTTTTGATGCTTTTATGTAGTCCAAAAAGAGTTAAAATCAAAACATCGTGATGCAATGCTGTTGTGTATATATTTGGAATTGCATAGTTTAATCCCGAATTAATCTAGAAATGTAATTTATGAAAATTTCGGTGGCTAATTTCTGCAAGTTGAACGACAAATGAATTCCTGCATGCGTATACCAAACACTGACATGCCTGATACTATACGTTGTTGGCTTCAAAAAATGTGTTATAACTGTATTTTATTATTTATATAAATATATAGATTTCAGAAAAATGAATGATGTAAATAAAAATAAAATGTCTAAATAAAAGTTGCTAATAAAAATATATGTAAATAAAAGGTATAAAATAACGTAAGGAGTAAGGTTTCATAAATTCACGATAAACTTATTAAATATTAAATTGGCTTTAGTCTGGAATCAGTTTTTATTCTCTATCCATTTATTAAACGTATTTTCTTTGGTATATTCTTTTTAAAATATTGTCAGTGTCATGGCATTAAATACATTTTTACTAATTAATAAAGGTAGCTGAAATAGTTCAGATGAGAAAGTGCTAGACTAATGGATTAACAGTTCCTGCGTTAATTACAGGTTTTGGCATGTTAATTATGCTACATGCATGTTAATTAGGTTCCAAATTCAGTAGATAAAGTACAACATACTCAGAAATCAAAAGTGTTTTATTGTATACAATTAATCCTTGCATTTTAGTATGGTCCACGACTAGACAACGGAATCTGTTGTTGTTAGCACTCCGTCGTTTACGACGTCGAGGGTTCCAGTTGATTCGATCAACGGAACAGCCTGCTCGTGAAATTAATGTGCAAGTGGCTGAGCATTCCACCGACACGTGTACCCTTAACGTAGTTCTCAGGGTTATTCAACGTGACACAGTGTGACAAGGCTGACCCTTTGAAACACAAGTACAAGTGAAACAGGAAGAAACAGGAAGTAAGAGTGAGAGAAAGTTGTGGTGAAAGAGTGCAGCAGGGTTCGCAACCATCCCCTGCCGGAGCTTCGTGGAGCTTTAGGTGTTTTCGCTCAATAAACACTCAGAACGCCCGGTCTAGGAATCAAAACCGCGATCCTATGACCGCGAGTCCACTGCTCTAACCACTGGGTCATTGCGCCTCCGCAACGGAATCTGTAGATAAAAGATAACATTCATTCAGATGACTACCATAACACTATACAGACAGACCTGATTTCAGTGAGGATACTCAACATGAAAACTGCTGCCGTACCTGCGAGGACATTTCAATTGTATCACATCTTTGATAGCAGCACCTATTAATGGTCTCATTTTTTTCACATAAGCCCGGCAATTTTATGGGCAAGGTGTTAGCCGATTACATCAACTTCTGTGCTCCACTGGTACTTATTTTATGAACCCTGGAAATTGACTTCAGTGGAATTTGAACTTAGTACGTAAAGTATTGGAAGATATGTCACTGAGTATTTTTTCCGATAAACTAACGAATCCACCAGGCCGCAGTGGATTTTAACAATTGTTTTGCTTTCGGTACAAGGCCAGTAATTTTGATGAGGTGTAAGTCGATTACATCGACCTCAGTATTTTACTGGTACTTGATTTTATTGACCTTTCAGAGATAAAATACAAAGTTGACTTTGACGATATTTGAACTAAGAAGGTAAAGAACCGGATCAAACACCGCAAAGCAATATTTCAGACGCTATAAGGTATCTACCAACCCACAGTCCAAATAACACCTATCAACTTAAGCATTGGTAAAAAAAATATGCGGTCAAGTAAATTCGTCAGATGGCTGGACAAAACGCCTTTAGCATTTCTTCTAGGTCGGTATATTCTGAATTCAAGCTCTGACAAAGACAACGTTGATTTTTATCCCACCAGGTCTTCGATAAAATAATGTAACAGAGTACTGTGGTCGATTTTATTGGCTTATCTTCTCATTAAAAATGTCTTGCCTTCTGTCTAAATCGGAAACAAATTATATTCTATGAAAAAGAACCAGAAAATTCATGTATAAATGCAACACCCCAGTTACAATGCTAAAACGTCTAATATATGTCATTTAGCAGACAAAATATAACTTTTAAAACTTTGAATGAAATTGAAGCTCCCAGCCTTATACGTTTCGTTATTATAGGAACCTGACGTCATATTGAATGCGGGGCGCAGCTGCATATCATTTTCAATTTATGACACATGGGAGGCATATTTAAATTAGTTTCATATAAACGTGTGTGTGCGTTTGTCTATTTTGAACATACAATGCACATACACACACATATATAAATCTGCATACGAATACACATTCATACGCACACATATGCAAAGGTATGTATATATATATATATATATATATATATATATATATATATATATATATATAAGCATATGCATACAAAATATGTGAATCGACGTATATATTTGTGTGTGCGTATGTGTATGTATATGTGAGCATGGGATTAACCGCACACATACGTACACATACTTATTCACACATTCAATCCTTTAAGTCAACTTTGGGATGTTACAAACTGGATTTAGAAGTAAATAATAATGCCTCTCTGGAAATTAATATGGATATTTTCAGTAATCTATACCATATAGGTTTTATCTGGATATTTTTGTCTTGTATAATCATTTTCACCACCATCGTCAACACCAACCTGACCATCATCATCAGTGCCAACATCGTCATTTTGCTATCATCATAGTTATTATATATTCATTTCAGAACAAATTTTAAAATAAATTTAATTCTTACGTTTTAGAAAAGTAATTTTAGCATTCGGAAGAAATACATTCAAAATAAACGAACGTGTATTCTCAGTTTTGTTTATCCTTTTTTCTTCCTTTTCTGGAATTCTAAATTGAATCGAATGTATTATATTTCTAGTTATCCATTTGTATTTCCCTTGAGTTGTAATACACATTTCTTACAAGGTATGAGTAACATAGATCAATCCATAATCACTATATATGTAATGCATCACACATATCTAGCGAGCTGGCAATGTAGTGGTTGTGAATCAACTGAAACAAGTATTACAGTGTCATTCCTTACTGAATATATAAGTGGGGACAGTGAAGTAACACAAGTGTCATGTTGTCATTTGTAGATTGTGAGGGGGTTCTCTAAGTTATCGTTCCAACTTAAATTTGTAGTCAAATCTCCTTCAAATCTCACCCTCTTACACTTAACTATACCCTTCGCTCCTTACCGATCATCGGACATTGACAACTTTTCTGCAATATTCTCGACTCTGGGCTTTTTTTTTCTGTTTTTTGTTTGCTTCTTTCACTTCCCAATTCTTGTTAGTTTTGAATTGTCGTCGATGCTTCAATAACTTTGTTTTTAGATAAGGACGTTGGCCTACGCAAACCCATTTCTACTTCTTGGAAAAGGTGGTTCATATTAATTTGCCCTCTGTTTTTTTATCCATAATGGGTGACTCTATCAGGAGCTTGCGCTCTGCTGTCATACCTCTCAGGGTCATTCCACTGATGTGCACAAGCCACCACACCGTAACAAGGAATGAACCTGGCGGTAGTCAAACCACTGGAATCAGTCTAAAACACAAAAGGGTAGGATTCTTTGGATAATCTAGGTACGCCATGTAATCGATGCTAGGTAAAAATAGGAAGTAAATGGGATTATATTACTCATCAGTGTCATTTCACGTTTTAAACACAGTATAGTTTGACCTTGGTTGCTATTTCCAGTAAATCAAGTGACCATAGAAGTTCACCTTCGTTCTTCCGCCAAGATTACCTCTCCTTCATATTTAGAGTTGAATTAATTTTGTTGATGTGTCAATTTTTTTCAATATGTTTTGGCACAAAACAAGGAAAGCGAGGTATACAGAAATATAAAGCGTGCTAACTAAATATATATCAACATTACAGTGCTACATGAAGTACTTCATCTTCTTCGCTGATCTTGCAGAATTATACTGCAAGACATTACTGTTGTTACACAATTCCGTTTTTATTTTTATTTTACATACACAGTATAACTAGGATAGTGTCAATTCCCATATATTTGTAAGGTAGAAACGTGTGATTGAAGGGAGAATTTGGGTCTTACTTTTAGTAGGTTAAGCGAACAGACAGATGTCTTCAACAGCTCATCAATGCGTAGTATAAGCGATAAAATCATTGATATATAGTTGTAGACAGTCACCTAAGGATGTAAAGAGGCGTAACCAAATATTTAGAGTGTTTCGCTACATGACATTACACTCTGAGTTCAAATCTCGATATTTCGTTTTGTTATTCACAGTTCTAAGCATCGACTTCGTCTTTCATCCTTATGGAATAGATATAATAAAATACCAGCTCTTGCAGGAGGTACACAACCAAATGCATTCCAGTTGAAACCATCCCGCCTTGTTTCATGTACATAAGACTAATACCTTTTTTTTTTCACTATTTTAAAGATAGTATTAGAGTGATTTGACTACTATTTCTAGAACATAGTGTGGCACAAAGAATCTTGTTGGCTTCATTTGATGTTCCCATGACGATGTTTGTTCAGTTCCTTCATTTCTTAAATAAATGTCACACATTAGGGCCGACAATCCTTTTTTTCAACAGATGGGTGACTTTGTACCTTTCTATTAGTTACGTGCAAGTCTTCTTAGGGTACCTTTCTATTTCACAGTAAAGTAATTAATAAAATGATGAGTATATCATATTATAATTCTCCTTGTTCCTTCCTTAGTTACTTAGTTCGTTCGTTACGCTCTTCATATAATATATATAATATGATGCTAATATGCTAATAACTACGTATGTATGCACGTCCCTGACATGTATGTCACGCTTAGTTAAAAGGAAGAGGTAAAAAATAAATCAAAGACTTGAAGGGAGAGGGAGAGAGAGAGAAATAAAGAGAGAGAAATAAAGAGAGAGAAAAAGAGAGAAATAGGGGCGACTGTGTTTTTAAATGTTTATCAGTATTTTCAGAGTATACAGATATATACATCGGAAGACAGGGACATAGATAAATACTTCAACACATTGTTAAGTCAAAGACAAATTCCTATAGTAAATTTTCGATATTATTGTATACAAGATTTTCATAGTCGTCTTTTCTCCGTAACCTATCAAGCTTCCGGGTTTGTTTACAAATATTATATATATATGTATATATATATATATATATATATATATATATATATATATATATATATATATATGCATACTTCATTTTCCGTCTCTCAAAATCCGCTCACAAAGCTTTGTTGGGCCCGGAGATATACTAGTAGTAAGACTGAATCTAAAACAATATGATTAGTAAGGAGCAAACTTTTTACCACAGAGCCATGTCTAAGCTGCTGAAATAAGATTGATGTCCCAGTTAAAAAAGTGCATGTATATTTTGGTTACTTTAAAAGAGACTAATTTTAGTAGAAGCTAGTTTTCGTCGAACGAATTAGCGTTAAACATAGAATACCGTATGAATTTGGATTGTGAGCGTAAATAGTTTTAGGTGAGAGTTGCTAGTTCTATTCTCCTGGTTGATATTATTAAATTTCTCATGGAAACCACTTTTAGTTAATGCATCGAGGTTCGAGTGGGTGTTGAAAATCTATTCTTTGACTGAGTTGTCAAGATATATTTGTAATTAAAGTGTTGGTGAAATTGGTAGGATGAATGGATAGCTTTCGATGTAGTTCAAGGTATATGGGTGTATGCGTGTGTGTGTGTGTGTGTGTATGTGTGTGTGTTTGTGTGCGTGCGTTTGCTTATATATGCATATAAATCTGTTTTCGATCATATATATGCATATATATACACAAACACACACATATATATATTTATACATGCATACACACACACACACACACACACACACACACACACACACACACATATATATATATATATATATATGAAACGTCGTACCCAATTAACTAAAGGCAGGTTTGTTTTCTTACTCTTCTCTTCTGTTTTTTGTTCTGTGTGTACCATAAATATCGCTATCAATTAGAGAAAAATTTGTAGTTTTGGAATCAGTAGTTATTTGGCTGCTATTTCTGAATTCTCAGTATGTTGGAGAAGCAGGATACTGCTAATCCCTATATATTTATGATTATAAATGGTTTTACCGATAAGGTTTTTTGATACTGAGCTACCCGGCAAAATTGTTAATTATTAATTTTATTACTAATTAACGATTCCCTGCCCTATATATCTATATTTTTAGTAATACCTCTAAGGTGGATAGCTAAACCGCAAGAAGTCGTACGGGACTTTTTTCTATGCGGGACTATTTATGACACACACTGAATTAAATTCATTGGGGTGAGAGACTTTAAACTCACTGGCGGATAAATTTCTTAATGTCTGCTTCACGTGGTCTTGATGTCGCATGGTCAAAATTAACGTGAGTTATTTAGACATTGGCAAATTTATTAGAATATTTAGCTGAAGATCGGAATGGGGTAATTCATACTCTTAACCGTGAAACGTCGTACTAAGTTAATTAAAGGCAAATTGTTTTTTTACTCTTCTCTTCTGTTTTTTGTTCTGTGTGTGCCATAAATATCGATATCAATTAGAGAAAAATTTGTAGTTTTGGAATCAGTAGTTATTTGGCTGCTATTTCTGAACTCTCAGTATGTTGGAGAATCAGGATACTGCTAATCCCTATATATTTATGATTATATATATATATATATATATATATATATATATATATATATATATACATACATGCATACATACAAACAGACGGACAGATAGATAGATTGTTATTATATAGTATAATGTTCGTCCACCGTCAGATTTCACTCTGGACTTCCAGGTTTGCGTTTGGGCTTCTTTGTAGATGACCTCAAGATTTATGCTAAAAGTGTTAACAGTGTCAAAAAAAAACAACTGGAATTAATTACAACGTTTTCAGTTTTCAATGTTTTCATGTAGGCATGGAATTTTGCCAAAAAATATGTTCATATTTAATTACAGAACGAAGAAAGTCAGTCCTCCAAACCCAAAACCTGTGCATCAACAGTCTCTCTATCTCCCCCATTCCACACACAAAATGTTACAAGCACTTAGGCATACATGAAAATGTATCATATGAAGGCACTGTGAATGAAGATAGAGTTACCCAAGAATATTACACCAGACATAGGAAAATGTGGCAGTCGGAACTTGCCTTTTGCAACAAAACAATATCCCACAATGCATTTGCAGTACCAGTACAGATCCCAACATTGGGGAGACTTGATTAGTCTGTAGAAGAAATCCACTCCGTAGATATCAAAACCCGCAAAATCCTGACAATAACTTGGAACTTCCCACAGAAACAGTAATGTTGATAGACTCTACCTAAGAAGAAATGAAGGTGGTAGAGGCTTGCGATCAGTGGAGACGAACTTCGAACCCCATATGGTATCGCTCAGGCAGCACCTGCTGAACAACAGCAGCAAAATTAAATATTTAAATGTAGTGCTGAAAAATGAAGGGAGGAACATTGTACGAGTTGGTAGTGAGCTCCTCAAGAATCACTCTCTTCCTGATGATCTGCTATACAGCCCCAAAACAGCTGGGCTCTCTTACTTCAGAGAAGACTTCGATGGAGAGCATTCAAAAAAGACTATGCATGGTTATGTTGCCCAGAAACTCGTAGAAACCACTCTTGGACACAAGACCTCTAAATCACAACACACTTTGAAGGCTATGCGTTTGCAATTTAGAAACAGGAGATTGCCACAAAGTACCTGTTGAACAAGAGAGACGGTGATGCTCTTGCAATCCCAAGGTGCGACCGCATATGCATGTTATGTCATGTTTCTGTAGAAGACATTACGCATATGATTAGCAACTGTCCTAAAATGTCGTCACGGTACTATTTCCCTATGCGGCACATATTGTCGCTAAAATATCTTACAATGCCATCTGCAGAAAAATACTGTCCTGACATAAACTTCAAAAATCCCTTTGCTATGGAATACATTCATAAACACCAACTCAAGGAATACTGGTAGAATATTCCCACCAAAACGTCTGTCAAATGTAAGCATAACAGGCCAGATATTGTTGTTTGGGGCAGAGGGGCATAGGTAAGTACAATCATAGAAGTCAGCTGCCCTGCAGATATAAATATCTCTTCGCATATCAAAGAAAAAGAGGATATCTATAGACAATTGCTTGGAAACCTATAACTTCTATATCCTGAATATGAATTCATATTCATACCAGTAATAATTAGAACATTAGATTTTATTAGTAAATGCTTAAGGGAGAATCTGAATAAACTGTGATTTTCAGAAAGAGAAATCGACCGGCTAATTCGTACATTACAAGTGAAATTTTTGAGTGGAGCAGTAAAAATGTGCAAGACTTTTCTCAAGTTCCAAATGTGAAATTGTCTGTGTTAACTACATCGCAAAGACGGAGCTTAGTATCTTTTTTCGAAACTGGCTCTTTCCTCAGTGGAAGATTTATAATAATTAAAATATAGAAGAGACACACATACATACATATACACATCATACATACATATACCTATATGTTTGTGTATAATCGTGTATATATCCACATATACTTATACACGCGTGCACACACACACACACATACACAAGTTTAACAAATTGCATTCTTGACGACTTATATTTGGTGTAATACATACTTGCTCAGGGTCCTGTGCAAGGTATTCGAACAATGAGCATGGCAGTTTCAAAGATCTTATGGGATATTTTGTATTTATTCGAAGCTGAAGAATCATAGCAAAGCTACAGTGGAGCCCTGGTTTCTATGAATTTGCACGAACAATTATTAGTGAACGCTTCCGAGTAATGACTTTGGTTATCATTAGATTTCAAATAGCATGACACTAAGAGTGCAAATGACAATACATTTCAAAGAAAGCAATCGCAAAAGTATTAGGGTGTTCTTACTTCAATATAAAAAAAAATCAACACGAACAGAAATATCACAGATAATTCGCAGAACACTATTCAAAAGGCATCAGAAGTATACCAAAGCATTTTCGAAATATCGAAATATATCTGGAAACGGCAGAGACCTGCAGCGGTTTGTAGGAACAATACAGTGATTCCTATACAGCAGAGAAGCATTGTTTCGACACTATAATGGACAAGTGATTTCTAATGGATTTAAGCAACGCGACTGCTATCAAAATATAAATACACACATTCGGTATAGGTCTTGCATTCGAAGGATGATTCCCTGAAGAGAAAATTACATTTATAAAAACATCTTTTATTCCTTTGGAATAGTGTTCATGTAATTTTCGAAACATGTGTCGGAATTAAAGGAACTTATTTATTATATGCGTTTTGCTCCATTTATTCTTTATTATATCAACTCACATACATTATATGTATATATATATATATATATATATATATATATATATATATATATATATATACATACATACATACATACATACATACATACATACATACATACATACATACATACATAATCCAGACATCGTTCCGATTCGGAGACAACGAAATTTTTTAATTTTCTGTTAGCTTGCTTTCCTCGTTTCAACACTCTATGTATTATAGTGAAAGATATTGTATGTGATTTGACGATCTAAAGTCTATTTTTCAGTATACTGCCATCGATCTTTTTTTATTTTGCCTTTATTTATAATTATCTTCTTCTTAATCCTTTTTACCCCTTGTGGACCATAGGCCTCAACAATTATTTTCCACTTTTTGCGGTCATTGGCGTGTTTCTTGGCTGCTTCCCATGTCAGGCCGGTGGTTCTGAGCTCGTCCAAAATGCTCCGTTTCCATGTCTGCTTCGGGAGTCCTCGGTTCCTTTTCCCCTGTGGGTTCCATTTGAGGGTTCTTTCTGCAGTGTGTGTCCGATCCATCTCCATTTCCTTCGTCTAATCTGAACATGTATGGGCTCCTGGTTGGCCCTTTCCCACAGGTCGGTATTTGGCACTCTGTCGAAATACTTCAGATGGAGGAACTTCCGGTGAAATTTGTTGATGAATGTCTGGATCTTCTTGTAGTTGCTGCAGGTGGCTCTACATGTTTCAGAGCCATACAAAAGCACAGATTTATAATTATACATTATATATATATATATATATATATATATATATATATATATATATATATATATATATATATATATATATATGTATGTATGTGTATATATATATATATATATATATATATATATATATATATATATATATATATATGCAGACATGAGATTGAGAAGGATCGGTGAATAATCGAGGAAGACTCTCGTTTGAAAATCTAGGAAATTGGTCACGAACGAAGAATGAGCACAGGCTCAGAACATTCCATTTGAACAGAAGATTTATGCATTCGGGGAAATTCGTCCCCTAAGCGTTGGCAGAGACATCAGAAGCATGGGAATCGCTCAGGACATGTTGGACTGTACAAACCACTATCCAGATATCATGAAGACTATCATCAGTGGTGATAAGACTTGCGTTTATGGTCTCTGTTCGATGCATTCGGTCATGGAAACGAAAATCCGACGAGTGCACATTACACATCTTTACTCTTGGCGTAACTGCCAAGAACTGACCTGGCGATTGCGCTGGAAGGTTGGCGTCACCTCTCACCCAAATGATTTTTCCCAAGCGGTATTATCTTTGTCGAGAAAAAATAAAACCGACTATATTTGAAAGCCCCTCTTATATTTATATAAATATAAATATAAATATATATATATATATATATATATATATATATATATATATTGTTTGTGAAAACATTTACCCTTCACGACATACATCGAGCACTTTTTTTTTATCTACTAAGTGTTTAGATATATGTAAGTCGAGTTTTATGTGGGGAGCGTTTGTGAGTGTCCATGTACGCATGTATGTTGTATGCACATGTTTGGCTCTGTGTGTGTGTGTGTGTGTGTGTGTGTGTGTGTGTGTGTGTGTGTGTGTGTGTGTGCCGTTTCCACGGAGCATTAATCTCTTTGAAATGGTAGTGCTGATATTTCCAAAGAATTTCAAAATAGCCTATGGAATCTTTCAATAATTTTATACTAAACCGTTCTTGCTTATTGCAGACATGCATCGCTGTATGAACTAACGTGAAAACAGTTCCGTGCTTGTTGCCGGACTCTGACCACTGATGCGCCAGTAACGACGTGGTAAACTAGGACAAATCTATTGCTAGTTCAAAATTATTACGATGTAGATCAGATATAACTGTAGAAGTGAGATTGTTGAAAATCCGACGTTAAAGTCAATGCCAAAACAAAAGTGAAGAGCAAAACTTCACATGCTTAATATATCTAAGTAGATAAGCAGGTTTGATGTAACTCGACTTTTCCAAAATAAATGAGTAGTTTAAATAACTCTAACAATTCATTGCTAGTCAAAGATAATATTTCTGTATGTGTATGTGTATATGAATGTATATACGTTTGTCAATATGTAAGTTTATTATTGGAAACAGAATTTTCAAAAGTATATGATTCAAGGAAGTTTCGAATATATTTCACTTAACCCTATCTTTCTAAAATAGCATATGATGTTATAGTAAATAAGCAACTGCCGTTTTATTTAGACTTTAGTATTACATTTTATGAAAATATTCTGTAAAAAGAGAATCACTATGTTCAGAGTAAATAATTAAAGGGGAAATTTTCTCTGCACCAGTACAGATAATCAATAAGACGTTAAAACGCAAATTATAAGACACTGACTCCTATGACAATTCTTGCTCAATTTACATATATATATATATATATATATATATGCATATATATGTGCATATATATATGCATTATATATATATATATGGATATGTACATACATATACATGTATATATATATATATATATATATATATATATATATATATATATATATATATATATATATATATGCATTTATGGATACATGACGTCACAAAAGGTAGGCAACATGAAATACGAAGACAAAGTTGGGTATGCAAACAACGAGAGAAACAAATGGAAAACAAGACAAGTAACATAAAGAACGACCCTTCATCAGTTGTTGGCTGTTCATCTGTTCATCTAGTCCTCATTTTGAGCAATTAATGATAATATGAGGCTTCGAAAAGCTGTTGCTCCTGCGAACCAAAATAAAATATGGGATATATTCATATATACATATATACATATTTTCTTATTCTTTAATTTTTTTAGTTGTTTCATTTATTTGACTGAGGCTATGCTAAAGCACCACCTTTAGTCGAACGAATCGACTCTAAGACTTATTCTGCCTAGTACTTATTCTGTCGGTTACTATTGCCGAACCGCCAAGTTTCTGGCGATGGCAGGGGGATAGACACATACACACACAAATACATATATATAGAAAGAGAGATAGACAGATAGATAGATACATACATACATACGTAAACATATCTATAAATAAAGCATATATGTGTATATATGTATACATATAAATAAAACATGCGTATGTGTTCATGTATTATGTACTCAGGTGTAACTCAGGTGTAACTCGCAGGTACTTCACCAACTTGTAGTATCTATCCACAGGTAGAATGAACTATCTTATTGCTGCCACCAGAGGCATATCCGGTCAGTGAACTTCAAGGCAACAATATTTTCCCTTCTTAAACTCCATAAATTATTCGTCTCTATTATAATTAACTGGTTGTTTGTTATCTGAAGGAGCTATTCCATTAATTTGGTAATATAATTTTGGAACAAGTTTAATTAAGAACATAAGCAACTAATACTAACTTGAAATTAACCTAGCACTATAACTGGCCTTCTGAAGCAGCGTCGGTAGATCCCTTTGAAATGTTTTGATAAGATCAAATATCATTCTTGGCACTTACTATCTGCTGTATTCAAGTAAGATCTTTCACTACTGGGTTTTGTTGACGAGGTCGCTAGGCTTAAACACCTCTTAAGCATATTACTTCCTTTAAATGCTCACACACACACACACACACACACACACACACATATACACATATACACACACACACACACACACACATACAGACACACACACACAGACACACACACACAAACACATATATGTATATATATATATTTGATTTATATAAGGGCATTACTATGCAATAACGCCTCATGATAAGAGGGACTCCAGAAGTCAAACTACTATAATAAGCACATTTTTACCGATCGCGAGGGAATGCAACTCTCAAAGCTAACCTCCTATATATATATATATATATATATATATATATATATATATATATATATATATATATACAAGACATTATGCTACTATCTACCCCTCTCGATTGACAGGTTAGAAACACATACAATTTAAATTTCTTAAATGTTAGTTATTCTGATTAGAAATTTCAATTGTTGATCATCTGTAACAATGCCCCCTTGTCTATTTAGTCGCCTGATGACTCGGGAGTTATGTAACATTTGCAATCTAACTATTTTAGTTGCATTATGCTTGTCTCACGATAAAGATTCCCAATGAAACAACCGTAGCAATGCCAAGTAATGCATTCCTTTGTTTTATTTTAGATTTACGCCACGCTTAAGTTTCCATTTATCGTTAGATAATTTTAGATACTTTGGATACTATTAGAATTGTGGATTACCTAACAACAGTGAACTTTCTTCATCGATGCATTCCGTGATAATTTAACTGTCTGTTTTGGTCATTCAGTCAGGCCAATATATGGAGTTTTTCACCTTGATTTGACTTGATCTTTTATTGATAACCTCTGTTATATATATATATATATATATATATGAATTAAGCTTTTACCAGGAAAATGTTAACATTGACTTTTGAAATTTCAGCTTGTTAGTATTTGGCATACTACTTGCTAAGTTTGTGTTCCTTTTGGTTTTAGAAAATCTTTGGCACGTTGTTCTTTGATTGTGGTAGTATGTGGAGTTATGTCAAAGGGTAATTTGGCATGGTGAGAATTTGGTTTGGTGGAGTTACTTACTTCTCCGGCTTACATCCGTATACCCTCAATAAATATATGTTAACATTGACAGCATTCCGTACCATTTCACAAAGAGGTGCAACATTGACATATAACAAAGTTCATGAAAGTTTGCAACCTTTAAAATCTTGCTTTTCTGAAATGTTGTCAACGAGAAACGCAGGTCAAAGAATTTCAGATTGTTGGTTTATAGATCGTTTTGAAATGATTTGCAACCCTATGCAGTTTCAATAATATCTTTGTGTGTTTGTGCTTAAGTACGTGTGTGTGTGTGTGTGTATACACTATAGTGTCTAAAACCACGTCTATGAGAAATACTTGCTAAAGACAAATATGCAGTATGTCTGTGTGCGTGTGCGTGTGTGCGAACGTGTGTGTGTGTGTGTATGTATATAAAAAAATTTAAGCTGTTGCTTTATCAATGCTAAACTAAAAGCACTGCAAGAATAGAACAAAGGAAGTATGTGGTTACATGCGTAGAGACAGTATTTTATTAAACAATTACCAGCTGCTACATTATCTAACAAGAACCTATTCTTTGTAAGCCTAGTACTTATTCTATCGGTCTGTTTTGCCGAACCACTTAGATACGGGGACCTAAACACGGTAACATCGGTTGTCAAACAATGGGGGGAGGGCAAAGACAGACAAACAAGCACACATACACACATACATACATACATACATACATACATACATATATATATATATATATATATATATATATATATATATATATATATATATATATATATATATATATATATATATATACGATGGGCTTCTTTCAGTTTCTGTTTAGCAAATCCACTCACAAGACTTTGGTTGGCCCGAGGCTATAATGGAAGACACATGCCGAAGGTGCTACGCAGTGGGACTGAACCCAGAATAATGTTCTTGGGAGGCAAGCTTCTTACCACACAGCGACTCCTCCTCTGAAACCTGGAAGTACTGCAGTACCAGACCAACCCATGGCAAAGGCGGAGCAAGCGCCTAACTCTTCGCCTCGTTCTAAAAATCTGTTTAATATCGATGGTCCTAAATAGGGTCCGTATCAGTTATATGCATATATATATATAAATATATATATATATATATATATATATATATATATATATATATATATATATATATATATATATATATATATATATATATATACACGCACGCACATATATATACACACGCCTTCATTTATCTCTCTTT
>NC_142934.1:51951208-51953708 GCF_046866305.1 Octopus bimaculoides | reverse complement strand
TGATTTAACTATTTAAAAAAAACTTTAGCAAGGCAGGCGATAAAATTGGGCAAAATAAGTTAGGTGACGCTAATAAATAAAAATAAAGGCAATATATAGTATTACTTTACATTGGTTGTTTAATGTTTCTATCAAATTTCGGAAAATATTCCCCTTATGAAATATAATATAGAAAATAATCCAAGAATTCAAATAAAATGTGTTGCTTTCGGAAGGTCATTCATTATGGTGTGCTGATTGGTTTAATATATTGTTAAAAATGATACAAGATGCATTAGGGTATGAATAATTCTAAATAAGCTAGAAAATATCATGCCTGGATTTTCGTGATGTTTACAGCTGTTGGTATAGTTGATTTGAAGTTCATCTTAGTTTGCTGCAAGATATAGAAAATACTTCCGTGCTGTCTGACTTGACATAGTAATCTTACACAAAACTATTATTCGCGTTCTGTTTGGCATACTTGGCATTAGATTTCTACTGATCCAATGCTTAGTAATGAAACTTCTAATGTGTGAACCAACGTGGTTAATGGATTTGCTAGATATAACAGCTCAATATCCTTCATATAATAACTTACCACAGTGGTTCTCTCAAACTTTGTGTAGCAAAAGATATCTAGATGCGATGCAGAATGCTAGGATTCTAATTTAATGCTTTAGAAATCCATACTAATGTTTGAGTGCTTTTCAAACATTTTGTTCCTCAGAGCTAGATGATTTCATATCCCTATCACTTAGACATCCTCGACCCACTTTTCTCTCTAACTCTTTGCCAACCCAGCTCCGCACCATCCAATATGCCTAGTGCTTCCTCCCCAGAGGATCTCCTCATTGTTCATGACTTTCCAGCAGGTGTTGACTCAAGGCAGTTTAAACGGAACGTTAACGACGTCAACCTCACTAGTAAAGGAGGATCTGCAAAATCCATGGGTTCTGTCTTTTTCTTTAAATTCAAAAACTAAAAATTTAATCAATCTGCTTACTAAATCACACTAATTATGATTAGTATCATTTAGTAATCCCATTCATTATAAGCTAAGCAACATTTTTTGTAGTTCTAATTTTGAAACAGATTCACTTTCCATATAAGTGCAGCTACCTGTAACTGTTTTTATTTGATTCCACGTACACTACCAAGTCAAAAAGACTATAGACCACTACCCTATAGGCCCAAAAAGAGGAAAGGACGCGTTGCATAATGTAGTTTTAGAAATATTCTTCACCTGAATAGACACGACTGGAACACTTTTGAACTAAGTAACCTTGGACTAATCAACAACAATACCAAGCATAAATTCTTATGTAGTATCAAGGTACTTCAGTGTATCACCTTACACAGTAAACATATACCACCATCGTTGATAAAACCCTCACAGCTCGGCTGGGTAATAATTACATCGCTTCCGATTCTATATCAAGCGAATAACAGTTGTCGTTTGTTCATATTACAGAGAAATGATGATGATTTCCATAAGGAGAGAGAATCCAATGATAAAAATACACCATCTGCCCATGCTAGTAGCATTGTTGGGACTTGAGATTATGCTGTTAGAGAGTCTTATTAACTGCCAGAAATTTACTTATTTGGCAACTAATTTTGAGATGTAATGTCGTCAGCATGGCATTTTGTCTCCCAACAAATCATAAGTTGGACTGTGTAGTGCTGCTACAAAACTCCATGGTTCACCCGGAAAGCCTCTACGTTGACTGTAGGCCTTTTACAGTATATTGTCTTTATGAAAGAACATTTTAGTTAGGCAATGTAGCTCCGGATTCACTGAACCAATGAACAAAATGTGATGGCTTACCTTTGATCTTTGGTTTATTCGACCCGTGGCTAATGAAATGATTGAAAGTGCCAACTGTCTGAAGAGTTTAAAATCACAAACACTCCATTCAGCACAATGCTATGGAATTCTGTGGATCCCATTAAATCGTGTGACACAGTGAGAAGAGCAGGTTGGAAAATATTAGAATAACTGCGTGGATAAACGCTCTCAAGATGACCATGTTGCTCATTGTTGACGAAGTCATTTAAAATATTACCTCTCTTTCTCCCTTTTAATTTTCAATTGATTATCCCAAATTTTTGAAGATATTCATGCATTTAAAATATAAACCCTTTGATGATATATTGTGTCTTTTGTTTGACTGAAAATCATAAACTTTCTCATGGTCGTTGACGTGCAAGTTCGGGTTGAGCGTGAGAGGAAATAAGAACCAACATAAAAATATGATACAGCTGGCGCACACCTACCACTGATGCACTGAGAAAATCAATTACAGCTGATTTTGAAAATTGCTTCGAAGCATATCAAATGCGAACAATAACATCGTAAATGCACATGTAAATGCAATAGAAACAAATATTTCGAAAGTATTTACATATGTACATACATGCATATATACATACATAAGCGCATGCATAAATGTGTGTGTGTGTGTGTGTGTGTGTTTGTGTGTGTGTGTGTGTGTGTGTGCGTGCCTGTGTGCATATA
>NC_142934.1:51941208-51946208 GCF_046866305.1 Octopus bimaculoides | reverse complement strand
GTGTGCGCGCGCACATGTTTATGCCTGTGTGTTTATGCATATCGTATTTGTACATGTGCATATATATGTATGTTTATACATATGTATGTATATACATACATACAAACATACATAGATGGACGGACTACTCCTTTCCCAGATGTTTATTATTACGTAACATATATGCAGTCCCTAACGTATAATGTTGTGCTCTACAACGTGAAATATAAAGTGATACTCATATTTGGCTTCAAATTTTGGCACAAGATCGTCGGCAATTCCATGGAAGGAGTAGGACAATTACATCGACATGCGTGTTTAAATGGTATTTATTTCAACGGTCCTCAAAGAATGAACGGCAACGTCCTCGACGGAATTTCAACTCAGAACTTGAAGTTGGAAGAAATGCCGCTAAGGATTCTCTCCGACATACCAACGATTCTACCAACTCACAACCTTAAAGCATACATACGTATGTGCATGCATCTGTCTGTCTAGCTGTGGATATTGCAAACACACATACACACACATACAGACACACACACTCATAATATATATTTATATATATTTTATATGTATGTATGTATGTATATATATATATATATATATATATATATATATATATATATATATATATATATATATATATATATATATATTTATGGCGAAGGCACGTAGCTTAGCAGTTATGGTGTTGTACTCATTGTTGTAAGACTGTGGTTTCGATTTATGGCCGGAGCCACGCGTTGTGTTCATGAGCAGAACATTTCATTTCACGTTGCTTCAGTCCACTCAACTGACAAAGGTGAGTATTCATACGAGTGACTGGAATCTCATCCAGTGGAGGATATGTACACTACAAAATCCGCCAAACTGGAATATGAAACTTTGCTTCGAGAAGGACATTTGTTCCATTTCTTATGTACATACTTAAGTTGAGCGTGCCTTTTTACAAATGTTGAGAGTGTTTCCAACGTATCCTGAACGTTTCATATAATGACAAGATTCCATATCAAACAATCTTAGAACGCTGAAACTCTTTTATCATTGAATTCTTTATTATCAAGCGTCAACGGCACTGGGATGGCCATCTTATTGAAAGGCTCCATCTTGACATAGCCAAGGCTAGCAGGCTAGTGAGGATGGATTTTTATGTATTCTTCTTCCCACTTGGATTTTAAATGTTGCCACAATTATATGTCTATTCTACTGTAATTTTTCTACATTTTTGTGCCGCTGAAGATTGCTCTACATATTGCATTTAATATAATGCTTGCATTACTTAAATAAATGGAGTAGCATGAAACGTGCGTACTGCAAACATCTTTAAAATCCGTGTTGCTTATTTTGATTTTTTGATCACCTTGCCCTTAGAATGGTTTTTGGGTAATACCATACTATATTCTGGTGCCTAAACATAAGTACCATATTCAATTTTGAATCTAAATCTAAATCTTATATATATATATATATATATATATATATATATATATATATATATATATATATATATATATATATATATATATATATATATATATATATATATATATATATATATATATACTTGCGCCCATCCCCACATATATTTTCATATATGAATCAATCACATTTACCTGCCCTGTTTGTGTATGTTTGCATAGATACACATGTACAATTGTATTCTTCTCTTCCATATAACTGCTAATATAAATTCGATTAAGATCGTACGCATTTCGGTTTATTAGTGTATTTAAACCATTCTAAAATAATTGAATAAAATAACTAATTTGTCTTTTTAATCTGTCCACTTTCTGTTATTTGCTCCGTGTGTCTGTCTATGTTTGTATGTGTATGTATGCGTATTTAACTGTGGTGATTATATGCATATGTTTGTCCTGAATGAGGAGGGAACTACAGTTAAAGATAATATAATCAAGAATTCTGATCAATGTTTCCATCAAAATGTTTTACTAATAAACAAGATTTGATAAACTAGGGTTGTACTGAATATCAGACATTTCATCTGATTTTGAATTTACAATTAGATGTGTGTGTGTGTGTGTTTGTGTGCGTGCGCGCATTTGTGCATGCGTGTGTGTATGCGAACGTGCGCGTGTGTATGTGTGTGTATTTAACATTTGTATTTGGCAGTCGTTAAACAAATAGGTTGATAATATTATCCTTGTTACAGCAATATCAGAAATCAGAAAAAAATATAGGCGGACAGCATCGGTAGAAATCAGTGTAAAGAAGAGTTGCAAAGGAATTCACCAAGTTTATTTGCCAGCTAGAATAAAAATTTTAATGGAGTAAAGATTATTTGCCAACATAACATGGCAGTCCTGGTTTAGGACGAATGCTGCTGTAATTTAGCCCTAAGAGACGTCGTAGCCCTAAGAGACGTCGTAGCCCTAAGAGACGTCATAGCCCTAGGAGACGTGCTGCTGTAATTTAGCCCTAAGAGACGTCGTAGCCCTAAGAGACGTCGTAGCCCTAAGAGACGTCATAGCCCTAGGAGACGTGCTGCTGTAATTTATCCCTAAGAGAAGTCGTAGCCCTTGGAGACATGCTGCTGTAATTTAGCCCTAGGAGACACGATCTGTACAGTTCTATATTTAAGAGATGAGGAATTATGTACATTATTTACATTTGACGGATATACCCTTCTGTCTTCATCAGATGTCTTGGGGAAATTTCGAACCTGGGTTCTCATTCCTATTATTATTATTCAGGTCAGTACATAGAATCATTATTATTCAGGTCACTGCCTAGAATCGAACTCGGAATCTTGGGGTTAGTAGCCCGTGCTCTTAACCACTATGCCATATGCCTGTGGGCAATTATGGAATGAATTTTAGGGCTTATAAATCTAATATTTTACTATCCTCCCTTAATACCGGTTCCCATATGGTTCTGGATTAGGACGAATGTTGCTGTAATTTAACCCCAGGAGACATCGTCTCCAGCTGGCTATACGACACGATCTGTGTTCTTATATTTTCGAACAAGGGTACTAGATTCCCTTGTTCGAAAATATAAGGACACAGATCCTGTCCATTATTTACATTATTTGCATTTGACGGATATTTGTCCTTATCTTGCTTGTTGCTAACACAACATTTCGGTTGATATATCCCGCAGCCTTTTTCAGGTGTCTTGGAGAAACTTCTCCTGGGGTTAAATTACAGGAACATTCGTCCTAAACCAGGACTGCTTTGTTATGTTGGCAAACAATTTTTACTCCAAAGTACTGTTGCTGAATATCTCGCATTGTGAGATTTTAAAATAGTAATTTTCTAAAGATTTTAATGTTTAAAAGGACTGAGTGATTGAAGCGACCAGCTATTCATCGTCTTCATTCTTTCCTTTCTGAGGAAGTGTAAGAACCAAAGACGTTAGAAAGCTGAGATCTGAAGGCAATGGAATATATCGAATTCTACGTGCTATTTAATTACACAACAGTTGACTACTAATGATAAATATCCAAGAATCAATAAATGAATGTAAAATTATTCCAATGTACAGACTGATTATATAGCCATGCCTGGCACTGCATTATCGAGGTGGTGTGCCTAAAGCAAATAATCTTATCTTGAAATGGAGCGATTTATTTAGTTGCATAAATCTGTAGTTGTAGCAAAGTTCAACTCCCTGCAGCTAGTGAACTGAGTATTGTCTTTGGCTGAAGAATATTTCGTTACGACTCATGTCGTGTCCAGTTCTTCTCCCTCCTATTATACTGCAATAGCTATAACACCCAATCCTACATTCCTCTAAATCGTCGGCACCCTGGATACTGTCTGAAATTTTAACGGCATTCATTCCGCTGGTGCCTGATGACCCAAGAATGTCTTAGCCTCTGCCTTATTCTACATGAAGTGGACAACAATCCCCAGTTCCATGCTAGCTGTCGCTGACAAGTTCATAAGTTTCACTCTTGGACTATGAAAATTAGCTGGGTGAGTGTCTGAAACAATTGTCAGTCCTCTTTAAAACACAGACCCAAGTATTCCAGTGATTCATACATAGTTACACTGTTACGGTTCACAGTAAGAACGGTTATTTATAATGTCTGTTTCACTCAACTCTCAAACCACACGTCTCTACAAACTTGATGGCATTTACCTCGTATCGAAATTTTTGTAAGACCATCATCTTAACAATGAAGGATGTTACACAACCCACACGCTGGAAGCTTATTCTTTTGGACCCTTGCTGAAAACATATTTAGTAATTATGCAATATCTCCTTTCCTCCATGTTGGTTCTGTAAGCAGCACTCTCACAGAAAAATCTACATTGAGTTCCTACTCACACAACCTTTCAATTTGCAGCTAATTTGATCGAGAGGCCAGGTTTGAAGTACTTTTTTAATCAAATCAATAGCGTTTCACAAATAACAAGTTAATTTTATTTCCACTTGGATATAAAATAAATGAATATCAACTTCTATTGCTACTTCATTTCAACTATAATACAATATCTCAATTTTGATTGAGAAGATTAAAACAGCGAGGCACCAAACTCCATTAGAATTCTGGTAGACATTTTCATGACTTCGTCTTCAGCTTTTGTCACTCCGAAGTCGATAAAATCGAATACTGAAAAGTAATATAATCGAATATGAGATTTTTCCTGCAAACATTTTGTGCTTTAAAGAAATCACTGTTGACTCTTAGCTTATATCACTATCAGCATAAGAAACGTGAACCGATACCGTGAAATTCATGCTCTTACCATCATTAAGAACATAAATCTCAGACAGTTGTATCAAAATTTAAGTAAATATACTGTCTTAATACATCAGAAACTTACCAGATAAACTAAAGCAAAATTATATAAGCTCACAAAGACGATTGTGACTTATTGTTAACTAAGCTAGAAATATTTCAGCCGAATTCAAACATTATAAAAGCATTTGCCTAAATAAAGCTTAAAGGAAAAGAAAATTTTGTAACATTTCTGAAAGTATATAAAACTATTCTGTCTATAAGAATAATGGAAAAAGAACGAAGCCACATTTCTTAATAGTGTGAAGTA